>NC_048299.1:271106107-271154473 GCF_013100865.1 Trachemys scripta elegans | reverse complement strand
AGCAGGGGAGGGCTGCCGGAGCCCCGGTGGGAGGGCAGCGAGCCCCAGCCGGGGCTCCGCTCTCCCCGGCGGCCAGAGCGCCGGGGGGAGGGCGGCGAGTCCTGGTCGGGGCTCCGCTCTCCCCGGCGGCCAGAGCGCCGGGGGGAGGGCGGCGAGTCCTGGTCGGGGCTCCACTCTCCCCGGCGGCGAGCCCCGGCTGTGGCCCTGCTCTCTCCGGCAGCCGGAGCTGGAGCACCGCGCCACCCCCATCCAGGTGCCGCCCCAAGCACAAACTTGGTTGGCTGGTGCCTGGAGCCGGCCCTGCATGATGCAACACAGTCTTCTCTCTGACTGAGCTATGTGGTGCATCATGGGATTCGTATGATTGTGGGTGCATCGTGGGACATGTGGACAGGCCCAAAGGGGTTATCTGCTGCCCAACCTATAGCTGTCATGAGGAAATGTGGCACCATAGGAAGTTGCTGTTTGCTGTTGAACTGACTCAAAACAAACTAGTTTGTGTCCGTTTGTGACACACTTCAAACTCAGATTCTGCCCTTTGAAGGCACATCATTCTTTATAAGATATTACAAACACCTGAAATAGGGAGCAGAGGGAGACTCAGGGATCTGTATGAAATAGAGCTCAAACGCAAATGCCCCAAACATAGTTTAACGTGGCTGAGCAACAGGATTCAATAGCCTAATAACAGTGAGCCACGTGGTTTAAGCTTTTCTGCTCCTTTACAGTACACAGTGTCCAAGGACTGGCCTGACACAGAGTAAAACAACAAGCTGCAACTGATTTTCTATAGCCACATAGTCCTAGTACTTTGAATAATTTTCTATTTAGGCAATAAATGTTTTAGAACTCATTAAAGCATAAATGTATAGCACACACCTGTAATGCAGAGTAGGGACTGACTCAGGGGTCAGTAAGGAAAAGGGCTCAACCTAACAAGTTTACCTCTATATCTGAGCCAGCCAGGGTAGGGAGTGTGTAGAAATTACTCCCTCTGGGGAACACAGTGGTAGTGTGTCCAAAAAGTTCAACCACTATGAAAATGTAAGTTAACAATGTAAGATCAAAGCATTCCCTTTTATGTCTCTCTGTGAAGGTCAACAAACTGAAATGAAATATTTTTATTTGGGAATAATGAAACATTTCATTTTGACTGAAAATTCTGAAACAAAACATTTTACCACTTCAGAACTGAAAATATTGTTTGGAACTTTTTGTTCTGCAAAAAAATTCAATATTTCACCTTTTTGTCCTTATTTGGAGCAAAGAATGTTGAAATATCAGAATTTCTTGCAAGATGGAAATTCCAGTTTTCACATAGACAACATTGTTGTGACTAGATCTGAGACTTTCTGAATGGAGGGAGGTGTAATAAGTTGTTTACAAGCTGAACCAAGCTCATGTACCTATCTAAATAGCTTCTTTTTCCTTATACTCAGTTAGGGCCCGATCCTGCAATCAGACCCAGGAATGGGAGAGCCAGCACTATTTAACATTTTAAAATATCACAAACAACATTATAGAAACACTGTGGAAATCTAATGAGCCACTATATTCATTCTCTCTTTAGCTAGATCTATACATCTTTTGAAGGGAGCAAAGTGTTATACAAGCAAACTGCAGTACAAAAATTTGAATACAGAAAGAATGACTTCCTCCAGCCATTTCTCGATTCCTTACACATAAATTAACGGGTGCTTTGCTTTTATGCTAGTTTGTGCCCAGAACAATGAGGCAGTTAAGGGTTACTAAGGTTGTTTTGATCTGTGTTTTTGCAGAACTGACTAACTGATCACAATGGTCCCTTCTGGTCTTAAAATTTGACTGTACAGGTGTCCATATAATGTAAGACTAGATCTTATACCTTACTGCTTGACTGTGACACAAAATTAGCCCATATTGGCAAGATTCTCATTTCCCCTGAGTCTTAAGTATCTGTGCCCAGTTTTTAGTGGGTTCCTAAATGCTTCTGCCCTTTCCTTTCCTTGTCCACTGCCTCTTTGCCTAGAGTAGAATATCTTTTCCCAGCTTTACTCTGCTGTTCAGCCTCCCCCAGCCTTTTTCACCTCCCGCTGTGCTAAGTAGCATGAATGGGAAGAAAAGGTCAAATTGCTTTAAAAGTAGTCATGCAGACATTGCCACGTTGGTGGGCAGAAAAAGGGTAAAGGCTCCTGAGGTGAGCATAAAAGGAGATGTAAAGAGAACCTGTTGGCGTAATTGTCAGAGAGCTGCAGGAGATTAAAGGGCTGGGGGGATTATGGCATCTAGAATTGCAGGCTCCTGTGGGAAAGAGATGATTTGATCAAAAGGTGTAAGGAAGTGGAGGAATAAAACTGATCACGACTGAGGTTCACCCACATCTAAATGAAAGCCTAGCCTCCAATGCACCACAGGCCCAATCCTGTGAAGCTGCAAGCACTGGCTGTGATCCAGAAAAGCACTTAAGCACACGACTTTTCACTTGCTTAAAATTACTTCAGGCTTTGCTGCCTCAAGTCCAGAGTGCTCACCTCCTTACGGGATTGAGCCCTAAATCCTGGGCCCAATGCACATCTCTACAAGAGCCAGCGCTGCTGAGGTGCTGAGCACTTCTGGCAAGGTACTGATCCGAGTCTTGACAGCTGTGGATTTCATTGGGAGTAGAAGGTGCTGAATACCTCTTTGGGAGTGAAGGATTGGGCCCTTACAGGGTTTCTTAGCATTAAAATATAGAAGCCAGGCTGCGAAGAATTATGCAAGAGCCCTAGGAACAATCTGGTAAGAAAGTCTTGGAAACAGAGAGATTAATGATAGCGAGCATGGATTCAAGCACAGGTGGTCATGCTTAGCTCATCTGATATAGTTATTTGGCACTGCAGCTGTGGCATACAGGGGAAAAGCCATAGGTAGAATAATATTTGAAGTGGAACCATATCAAGTGTTTTGTTTTTTTTGTTTTTTAAACGGAGATAAATGGCTAATGCAAATCTATTTCATTCACAGGTGGCTCTTTGCTAATTGCTTTGGATTGATTTTATGGCTAAGGCACTGTACTAGCAAACAGAAGATTTGGTTTCAGTGTCTGCCACAGACTTCCTGTGTGACCTTGGGCAAGTTGCAAATCTCTCTGTTCCTCATATGTAAAATGGGGGATATGTCATCCATTGCCCCACCCTTTGTCCGGCTTGTATACTTGGATTTCAGGCTCTCTGGGGCAGGGAATAGCTCTTACCATGAGTTTATACAGCACCTTCCACAATGGGGCCTCCGTCTGGGTTGTGACCTCAAGACAGTTTTGTAATACAAATAATAAACACTTGTACAATATAGTTCTCTGAAGCATCTCTACACCCAACGCACTCACTAGGATGTGTCTGTTTGGCATTGTTCTTATGAACGTCTCAGCTTACTTCAGATTTTACTTCAAATATCAAGCCTTTAAAAAAACACACCCAGAAAACCACCTTCCCTCTAACTTCATTTAGTCGAGATCTATTAATTATGAGCACGTGACTGGTTGATGGGAAAAGTAATAATTTGAGCATCTGTAGTATGGAGGGTTATTTACCCATTCTTCCCTCCTGTGCTTTAAATCAGTGCTTCTCAACCTTTCCAAACTACCATACCACTTTCAAGGAGTCTGATTTGGCTTGCATACCCCAAGTTTCACCTCACTTAAAAACTACTTGCTTACAAATTCAGCCATAAAAATACAGAAGTGTCACAGCCCGCTATTACTGAAAAAGTGCTTACTTTCTCATTTTTACTACATAATTATAAAATAAATCAATTGGGATATAAATTTTGTACTTACATTTCAGTGTATAGTATATAGAGCAGTGTAAACATTTAATTGTATGAAATTTTAGTTTGTATTGACTTCGCTAGTGCTTTTTATGTAGCCTGTTGTAAAACTAGGCAAATATCTAGATGACTTGATGTACCCCCTGGAAGACTTCAGTGTACCTCCAGGAATACACATACCCCTGGTTGAGAACCATGGCTTTGAGTAATACTGATGGTATTGTTTCCTTGATTTTCATTTTGTTTAGCTTGCATTTAAAGTGGTTAGTTTTTTTTGGTATTGTTTTGTTTTTGAAGATTCAAGAATGGATGTCTTTCTAAAAGAAATGTTGTAGTTCAGCCACAAATTGTTGAACTAGGTGCAGAAATCACTGGGTGAAACTCAAAGATCAGTGTTATGCAGGAGGTCAGCCTAGTTAATCACAATGGTCCCTTCTGGCTTTAAATATATATACCATCATGAAAAACGTAGTTGGAAGCTATCTGAATGCCATACACTTGTGGTGTGCATCATGATTCCTCTCTACGTGCTGGTCCACCTGGAGTATAATAGCTTACTACTGTTGCCAGCTAATGAAGTTTGCCCTTTAACTCAAGTGATAGAAATCTGTTCTTTATGCTGAAGATTATTCTCTGTGATGACACACATGGGAAAGGGGGGTTGTTCTATGGAGTCATTTGAAGCCCCTCTGAGTGCTCTTTTCATGGAGTATTTCTCCTGCTCTTCCTTTGCCTGCAAGTTCAGGTTTGTTTTCTTATAGAATAATGCATGGCCTTGGCTCAGCACAAGACAATAATTCAATTGAGAAGGTTCTGCTGACATGAGTTGTTGGCCGGCAGCTCCATCAATTGTATAAATAGCTACGGAAACTCTGGATTGAATTACAGTGTTAGTGTACAGTCGGTTTGTTTGTAGTATGTATTATTCTGATGCTTTATTAAAATGTACCGTCTAACTCAGAACTACATTTTGAACCTTGCTGCTTGTCAGGAGGTCCAAAGGCTGCCACCATGCAATTCATGACACAATCTGATCTATGGTATTTTTAGAGCGTTTATCACCATAGTGTCTGTCTTGCTACAGAAGGAGCAGGATCTAATAGTACTGTGCATGCACGTGTTGATATTTCATTAGTGTTGTTGCACCAATAGTATCTTTGAAAGAACATTGGATTTTCCATACTATCTAGCTACCATTGGTTCATCAAATCTGGTAACTTGCTTCTGTCATTATTCACTAGCTAATGCTTCAAAAGAAAGGAATCCTCCCATAATGTATGTGACCAGTTTAGCAGTACTGTATGTGAGTGGGAGGGGGAGAAACAATTTTAAAAATCAGTGTAAGATTACTTATTCTCTCTGTCTAAGGTGGAATGAAACAGAAAAGGCAAAGGAGAAGCCAATAAGCCATGAATAATAGACACCAGCTACTTAAAACAGTTTAACTAGTTTTAAATCTAGTTTAACTAGATTTCACCGTGCCGCTTCCTGCAGCTCCCATTGGCCAGGAATGGCGAACCGCGGCCACCGGGAGTTGCAGGCAGCCGTGCAAATGTAAATAAACTGTCTGGTGGCCTGTCAGCAGATTACCCTGATGGGCCGCAGGTTGCCCACCGCTGTTCTAGACCCTGGTCTGAATCAGACAGAGTGGAGATTGAAGTGGGGTTTGCCACATCCCATATGACTGCCCAACCACTGCTCTATTGGCTCTTCTGTACACTCACTCTCTGGTTTTTCATGAAAAATCTCAGAGGGTCTCAGGTTCTTCCTGATATGGAACAAAAACAAATTCCAAAAACGCTATTTTTTTTCCAAAACAAAATTCTTGGTTTTTGGCCAGCCCTAGTTTTAACATTTGGTGTTTATAGAGTCATAGGAGTTAGAAACAGAACACACTGTTAGTCTGGCTTCCTGAAAATGCGGGACTAGTCATAGGGAAGCAGTGTTGGCTGGGAGACAGGACACCGGATAGGAACTAAGGAAATCTGAGTTCTAGTACCAGCTCTGCCTGACCTGGGGCAAGTCATGTCACTCCTCTGTTACCTCTCCGACTCTTTGTTTAGATTATAAATTCTCTGGGGCAGGGACTTTCTTTTGTTATGTGTATGTACTATGCCTGGCACAATGGGGCCCTGATCACTTGTGCCTGAAGGTTCAACTCTAATATAAATAATAATATTCCCGATTGTGGATTTATTGGTGCTTAGGGTTAGTCAAAAGATTAGCCCTGCATGGAAGTGCAATGGGGCAGAAGGTGCATGAAGCCACCCCTTTGCATTCTTTAGTGGGTGCTATTAGCCAGGATGGGCAGGAATGGTGTCCCTAGCCTCTGTTTGCCAGAAGCTGGGATTGGGTGACAGAGCATGGATTATTTGATGATAACCTGTCTGTTCGTTCCTTTTGGGGCACCTGCTATTGGCCACTGTCAGAGGACAGGATACTGGGCTCGATGGACCTTTGGTCTGACTCAGTATAGCCGTTCTTATGTTCTAGATGCCATCACAGCCCTTGGGTGAGCTGACAATTGCTCTGGCCTATCAAAAGGGTGAGTCAGTGCAGAGTTTGTGGGCCTCAGACACTGGTTGGTGTAGCTGGGCTGGGACAGGATGGATTTCATGCTGAACTCTCTCTAAGAGTTAGGGTTGCCACCTTCTAATTTCTGGTAACCGGAACCTGATGACCCCGTCCCTTGCCCTGCCTCTTTCCTCCAAGGCCCCGCCTCCTTTCTGCCTCTTCCCCTAAGGCCCCAACCCCATTGCTCGCTCCTCTTCTGCCCTCCCTCCATTGCTCACTGGATGTCTCAAGGAGCCTGGCTGCAGTTAGGAGGCGGCCCCAGCTGGGCAGAGGCTGGTGCGGGTTAATGGTCCAGCACCTTCCCTTGCCCTGCAGTAACAGGGCTTTTGGTTTGGGTGCAATTTAGGGTTGCCAGGCCCCCGAAAACCGGGCACCTGGCAAACCAAAAACCAGCCTATCGGGGTAAAACCCAGACGGGGGGCAACCCTACTGAGAGCATTGCAGAGCCTGCTCTATTCTCAGTGCTCCTAGAGCATTGTGTCAGAGCATGGCAGGGCCTGTAGGGGCTCCTGCAGTGGTGCTGTGGTCATACTGTGAGCTGTGGTTTACACACTACAGTCCTCGCCATAAGGGTTAGAGCAATTTAAAAAAACAAGGGATAAAAGGTCCCACCTGAGTCAGTGCAGTCCCTCAGAAAACCATCAGTGCTCAGACTTGGGAACATGAAGTTTAAAAATCTAATTATTTTATATCATAGTTGAAAAGGCAACTGATGGCTAATGAAGATGTACAAAGCCTGTGGGAAGGCAATTTCACGGTGGCTGCATTACCCACGTGGGGTGTTTCAAAGGTGCCACTTGCATCTCTCATTCTGAACACAGGGACTCTTGAGCGGGGTGATGCCTGATTTTCTGCGCTGAGACAGAATTTCTGATGCAGGAGAGACGAATGAAGTAGTAGCCTGTTGTGATACCTTGTCGACAATGAAACCTGGTCAGTGTAGCCTTTACTGAAATGCATTAATTCTTTTTGGTATCACTTGACAACAGGGCAGTTCACCGTATGGATGTCACCCTGTATTTAAAATTACTCCGTGTGAACCAAGAACGTACAGCATTATGATCAGGAAAATGCCCCTCAGAAATGCAGAAACTCTTAAGATATCAAATAATAATGCCTGCCCTTATGCCATGCTTTTCACCAGTAGATCTCAAAGTGCCTTACAAACAAGGACAATATCATAATCCTCATTTTACAGATGGAGAAACTGAGGCACGGAGAGATGAAGTGACTTACCCAAGGTCACCCAGCAGGCTAATAGCAAAGCCAGGACTAAATCCCTGACTTCCTAAGTCCCAGTCCAGTACTCTGTCTACAAGGCCATAGGTGAATAGTATTCCAGCTTCAGTGCATGGGAGCTGGAATCATCCTTCTGATCAGCTGCAGAGTCTGTCTGAAGTTTTCCGACTGCACGGGAAACAGCAGAAGAAACCCTGGGAAGGAATGGGAGCTCGTGCTTAGATTGTGACATAAATATTGGAGCATGGCTTGAGAATGTTAAGTACAGTCACTAGGATTTTTCAGTTTCCTATATCTGGAGGTTATTTACTTTTTCTCCTTCACCTGGACAACAAGAAGGTCTATCGAAAGTGTACCTCAAATGAAAATGTCTTCCTAACTTACCAGTGGTCAGAAGTGTAGCCTGACCTAAAGTTGGGTATATATAATTGTAACTTGAGGATTAACAGGTTCTTGTCCCAAGATCAGGCCCAGTAAGATTATTGTAAAATTATCATATAATTTGGGAACCCTGATGTGGACAGGTGCAACACTCACACTATAGGAACTCTTTCTCTCTATATACAAATATATATATTTATTCATATTTTAGCAAAGTTATACACACACTTAAACTCAACAAGACAAATAGAGATAATACAGAAAGTACATTTGGACATCCATACTTACACCCTTATCTTTCATACTTAACCATTATCTTTCTCATCACCGTCATCATCCTCATCTTCTCCGGTGGCCATCATTCTGCCCCTCCCAAGGTCTACATCTCTCCAACCTCTCTGCTGCCCCTGGGATGTTACTTTTATAGTAGGTTATGCTGACGCTGCCAATGGCCAGTGGCTATTCAATGGATGTCCTTATTTGTATTTCCTCCCCTTAAGGTGTCCGTTTTCTATAGGTTAGTATATGTATGATGTTACCCTATTAGCAGACATGTCAATTTGCTGTCATAGCAGCTTTGTGGTCGGAGGTTCTGTCCGGAACTTTCCGGATGCTGGTGTCAGCTATGTTCTGTGCTGGCTGATGTCAGTATTCTGGACGAAATTCCCCCTCTGGCATACCACTTTCAGTTCCCTATAACTTGTGAGTTACTTAAGTTTATCTATGCCAAAGCTTATAGGCCTCAAGCCTCACACTATCTATTAAAGATAAATCTTAAGGATAAAAGCCTGTAGGTTCCTTGCATTACTACTAAATATAATAAAGCAGGATAACAAAGCAATGAATATAATACAGGTAAGCTGACCCACTGGGCTACAGAAGTGAACCAGTTAGGAACACAGGATTGGGAGGGGCTGCCTGGGTCATCTATCACAGGCAGCTCTGTCAGATGATCCCATTCACAAGTTTATCAGTTTTCATTTTAATGCTAGTTAGATTGTTTGCCCCCACTACTCCTATTGAGAGGCTGTTCCAGAAGCCCACTCCTGTTACGGTTAGAAATCTTTTCATTTCCAGTCTATCCCCATTTGTTCTTGTGTCAGTGTTGTCCTTTAGCTTTAATAGCTCATCTCCCTCCCTGGTACATCCCCTGGATGTGTTTATTGGGAGGAATCACATCCCTTCTCGGCCTTTGTTAGGCTAGGCTAAACAAACCAAACTCATTTAGTTTCCTCTCGTGAGACAAGGCCTTCACTGATCAGCCTAGTAGCCTTCTCTGCACCTGTTCCACTTTGGATTCATCTCTTTTGAACACAGGCAATCAGACTTCTACACAGTATTCCTCACCAGTGTCTTGTATGAAGGCATTAATGCTTCCGTACTTCTACTGGCAATAACTTTGCTCTGCTCTGACTTTGTCTCTCCTAGGTGATGTTAATACTTTTAGAACCAGTCAAAATGTTTTGACTGAAACTTCTTTAGTTGGAAAATGGTGTTGTGTTAAAATCAAGATGTTTCATGGAAACCGTTCCGTGTCAGCAACAAGCTTTTTTGTATAAACCTTAAAAACAAAACAAATTGCCATTTTGTTTCAAATTAAATATTTTTTTGTTTAGTTTGTATATTGAAAACCTGAAATATTCAGTTCTTGGATTTTTTTACATCGCCCTTCCCCCCCATCACAGGGTGAGCTGGCCCTTTAAGAGGCATTGGGGCTCAGCCTCATCTCTGCCAGATTTAGCCCATCTCTTTAAGTGAAGTGAATGAGTTCAGGGATCATGTGACGGCAGGAGCAAATGACCAAGAGTCTCCTGGGAGATATAAGGACAGCCTGAGTTCAGTCAGGAAAGAGATTCTAGGAGAGCAGACTTGGGAGTGTCAGGGCCAGGACATGGGCAGTCTGATCTGGTGGTCAGGGCTAGTGGTCAGAACCAGAGGTCACAGCAGGAACCACACTAGGGGTCGGAGCTGAAATCAGGAACCAGAGACCACATTAGAGTCAGGTCTTGTTCAGCAAGAAGTCAGGAAGTCTGTCAGTTCAGACAACTTCCTGTGCCACCTCCTGGCTTAAATAGTGTAGCCTTTTGTAACCACTAGATAACACTTTGAATCATAAAACCAAACTTTATTTACCAGGAAAATGATGAGTTAAGCAAACAGGCATGCAATTACCACTTTCGCAACACTCCAATTATATTTACACTCGAAGATGGACTGGTGTATCAGTGGGTGGTCAGACCACTAACAACAGCGTGAAGTACAGCCTTGTGATCCTGCAACCTAGCGGTACCCTTTGGAAGTTAATTGGAGCTTTCTCTGCAATTTAGCAAAACTACTCCTTTTATACCCCATGATAATACTAATTGGCATTAAACTGCCCTTTACCATAATTATATTTCTGCCATCTTCTTATTGGCTCTCTACGTTACACATTATTGAAAGTAACATCTGCGCCAATGTCCTTCTCATACTATCATTGTAGATACCATTTTAATGAAAGATTCACAATTCTTGAAAACACTCATTAAAAACCTTGCTCAAGCCAGTTATAACCAAAACATAAGGGTAAAATAACCCTGGGTCATGTCCTTGCTAACTCTTACTTTCCCACAACACTCTATCGTATTTAACTCTTATCATTGACATTTCTCACACTAGCAACTTTCGTTTCCCATACTCCTTTTCACTTGGCCTAACGTAGGCCCCAGACTTAACTTATAGTTATTTCTTAACCTAAACTATCCTATAGACTACAATAGTATGGTTGGGCCAATTGGTGGGGCTAACCATCGACTTCAGTCAGGATCCTTGTGTGTGGTGCCTCTGTGAGGAGTCAGAGTTTTGCTAGCCCCTTGCTTCCAGCAATTCTGGGGTGGCTGCCCAGTGAGGGCTGCCTGGGAACCCATGGGCCCAGGTGGACCCTTACACTGATAGGAAAGGACCAGTGAGGAGACCTGAGGCTGAGAACATATAGGAAGAGTCACTGGGAAAGAGAGACAGGGCAGTTTACGTTATTGTGCAGATAGCCTAATTGTTTAAAGAACAGGAGTACTTTTGGCACCTTAGAGACTAACAAATTTATTTGAGCATAAGCTTTTGTGGGCTACAGCCGACTTCTTCGGATGCATAGAATGGAACACACAGAAAGAAGATATTTATACATACAGAGAACATGAAAAGGTGAAAATAGCCATACCAACTGTAAGAGGCCAATCAATTGAGATGAGCTGTCATCAGCAGGAGAAAAAATTGTTTAGGACCCCAGGCCTATAGTAGAGGGTGGGCCTGGTTTTCTCCCCGTGTTGCTACCTTGTACAAGGGGAAGAAAGGACTGATGGGACCCCATGAGGGCTGGAAGCTGAGTCCAGCAGAAGGGTTGCAGACTGTTGTGCAGTTGGAAAGACCCTTGGAGAGCTGAGCCGGGCAAGAGTCTAGGGTGGAAGATTGGTTTTGTCTCCTTTGTGCCTCTGACTTTGAAAAGTGTGAACTCATGGTGTAGCTCAGTGGTTTTCAACCTCTTTTTGTATGGGGACCCCTAAAACATTTTGAATGGAGGTGCAGACCCCTTTGGAAATCTTAGACATAGCCTGGACGCCTCCAGGTGTCCACGGACCACAGGTTGAAAACCACTTATGGAGCTGGAGGGCTAAGCCACCTTACTGCTCATAACAATGAAACTCCTGCACTGTGAATGATTGCTGAGAGGGGAAAGGGGGGCAGTAAATGAGCCTGATGCCAGTCCAGGTAAGTCCCTCCTAAATTCCTATTTCTCTCCTTCTTTTACTTTTCTTCCCTTTTTTCATTGAAAATGGAAGGGAGGAATTAAAAAGGGAGGCCGACTACTGGGTAAGGAGAAGAAACCTTTTTTGGAGGTCGGGGAGAGTGTCGAAATCCAAAATAAACAATTTGTTTAATGGCGGGTCCATGAAATGGCTACTGGGTTGTCTAACCACATGGCTGGATCTTCAAACTAGGAACCTAAATCGATGGTATTGCAGGCGCCATTATTTTGCCCGTATGTAATTATACCCAAACTGGGGCATGGAAACTGAAGTATAATCACCCCAGCTGCTAGTCTCTCCAGGGCACAAGTTAGCCCTGTTGGGTAGGAGGAACAGGGGGAGGCTTGTGCTGACATTTCGTGAGCTCTGCTTGTTTGTAGAGGTGAAATTCAGCCATTTGCGGAGGGCCAGAGTGCGCCTGTGCCCTGCTTAAGTATTAGTTATGTCTTACTTTAAGGGCTTAAATAGAACTTAATTAGTTCATAGTCCCTGAGCTGGCCTCTACAAAGGGGTGAATTTCACTGTGGAGGAATAAGGGACTTGGATCTCCAGCGTTGCCAGGCCGGCATGTTCCACTCGTTTTAATTTAATACATCAATTATAAGACATTCTACTGAACTCTTATGGAATTGCGGTGCAGACATATGCACAAATGTATAGATCTTTACTTAAAGGACTTGTACAAACCTTCTTTCTATTTTTGCCAGTCCTATATATGTGCTGTATGTTGGATCCAGTGCCTGTGGAAGTAAATGGAAAGAATCCCATTGTCTTGGGGTTTTTCATCAGGCTTATAGATGTAGTGCAACACACAAATCCATACCGACTGCAAGGCCTGTTACATTCTGTTCTTGTTGTATCTGATCAACTAACATTTCAGACAGAACAAATCACCTCTAGTGATGGAGTTACCCAGACCCCTGTACCAAACTCCTTTTAGGCTGACCCATGGCCCTGCCACTTCTCATTTAAAATTCTGATTATTTATAAGCCCTCGTTATTAATTTTGTTTGTCTGAGGCATTCTCTTGCAGCTTGCTGTTCTGCACATTCAGAGAACACAGATGAGTACACTTGAGTAATCCGTCATTGACAAAAAGGCAAGGCTTGCTGTCAAAGCTCTATAGTAGCGTACTGTCAGGGTGATGACAGTGTGATCACAACTGTGTTTCACATGGCGTCCTGCTGGATGATAAAATCTTCTTTGTTGAGGGGGAAAAAAAAAAGAAGAAGCCAGCTCCATCCTCTGTTATTTTTGCCCTATTTAAATGTCAGTCCCTTTAATCCTGGTACTGACAAATATAGAAAAATGCCCTTGCTATTAAATAAATATGTAGTTGGCTAAAATGCATAGTAGCTGCTCTGAATACGTACCTACATGCTTAACACATTCAGTACTGTTGTTTTTAGTAAGAGAATGCTGCTGCTGATGCTCATAGAAGAACGTGGAGAGTTTATAAGAGCATTGCTTAGTACTGAATCTAGCTGTGCAGAACGTTCATAGTAAGGCCTTGCAAACCTCATCAGCCTTCATGGGGAAGGGATAGCTCAGTGGTTTGAGCATTGGCCTGCTAAACCCAGGGTTGTGAGTTCCTTCCTTGAAGGGGCCACTTAGGGATCTGGTCCTGCTAGTGAAGGCAGGGGGCTGGACTCAATGACCTTTCAAGGTCCCTTCCAGGTCTAGGAGATGGGATATCTCCATTAATTTATTTATTTTATGTTTGTCTTATAGCAGCAGTCCTGAACTTTCCTGAAAGATGTACTGAATATTTCAGTAACTTTTGGACCAGCACCTGCTTTCATGCATGATGATCTCCCCACTCCTGCTCCAACCCTTTGGTCATCTTCGGCCAATAACCTTTTAGAATTGCTTCTCTTGCTTTCGGAGATGTCTCTCAGCCCCAGGTTGCTAAAGGGTCGGTTTTAGCAGCAGCAGTTCAGGAGATGCCCTGCAGGGTTCCTGAGAGCTCCGTGGCACTTTTGCACAGTTTGGTAAGCTTCTTATGTGCATAAAAATGGAGTACTGCAGAACCCAATGAGACAAATACAAACCCCACACAATTCAATTCTCCAGAACAAGCCGAAGACACTGCTTCTCCTAAAAACCAGCAGATCAAACAATAATGAGCTCAAAGTGTGGATTATTTTAAAAAAATAAAACCTCCTCCATGCCTTTTTGACTCTGCCTCGCTCCTGAATACATTGTCCAAGTGGTCCCAAATGTTTTGGAAACGTCTATCCTCGGATAATATGGATTATTATGTATTGGTATTGCCATAGTCCGTATAGAAACCCCAATCAGGACTGAGGGCCTGTTGTGCTAGACACTGTACAAACACACAGTAAAGGGAATGTCCTTCACTGAAGAGTTTGTAATCTCCATTATGCCTGTGAAATTTCAGCAGAATTGGTTCATTTATGTCAGCATTAGGGGGATAAGAAACTGTGATGGACTACACTCCTGTATTCACACCCTACACACCATTGTAACAATCTTTGTACAAGGTATGCCTAGTAGGGTATCATTTGACAACTCAGAATTTGCTGGTCAGTATTATCCTGATAAAATATGTATGGCAACATGGTATGTGCAGTTATAAGATTTCTCTGTATGGTGTTATTAACACATGTTCCAAACCCCATAGCCCTGCCCAACCAGAAATTGGCAAACAGGTCTGTCCTATACAAAGGAATGTGTGCTTGCTTTAATTTGCATTTAAGCAGTAAACAGAGTCATCAAGGAGGAAGGGAAAATAAAAGAAGTTCAAATAGGTGGAAAAAATAGGAGGGAACATCCTTCTACATAGACTCTTTGTCTCCTGGGTCTCAGCTGGAAATGTTTTCCAAGAGGGGTATTAAAACTATAAAAAGGAAGGACCAACACCCGGAGGGACCCCTGTCTCTCTCCCTACCCACCTCATTCTCCACACCTCAGAAGACAAAAGGAAACAGCTATTGGACTCTGGGAGAGAGGTTCTGATGTGAAAATTTGCTCGGCAATCTGCTGGAGCATGTGGTGAGAAAGTTTGCTTTGCAACTAAGGTTTCTTAAGTAGAAACTAATAAGCTTTTATCTTTATTTTTCTTGTAACCATTTCTGACTTGTATGCCTCATTACTCACTTAAAATCTCTCTCTTTGTAGTTAGTAAACTTGTTTCATTGTTTTATCTAATCCAGTGTGTTTAAGATAAAGTATCTAGGTAACTCTGAGGTAATAAACTGGAGTATTATTCCCTTAAAGGAATAATGGACTTAATATATTTGTACTGCCTTGCAGAGTGCTGGGCAGTACAGGACATACATGCCTGGGAGAAAATCTGGGACTGGAGGCATGTTGGGGTCACCCGGCCGTACAACCAAGGCTGGTGAAAGCTAGGGGGGTAACTAGCAGGCTGCAGTTACTCACACATGATATGGGTGTGGCTTGCATGCTGGAAGGCTGTTTGTGAGCAGCCCAGGTGGGAGCTTCTCCAGTAAGGCATGGTAAGGCACCAAAGGTTGCAGGACAGGGGTGACACAGCCTCCCCCCACCCCAGTCTGGTCTGTGCCTTGGTTTGTTGCAGAAATGGCTGTTTTGCACCTTGTCATGTGAAACTGCAAAGTAAATGCGTTTGACGAAGTGGGTATTCACCCACGAAAGCTTATGCTCCAATACATCTGTTAGTCTATGAGGTACCACAGGACTCTTTGTGCAAAGTAAAAGTCGCATGCCATTCTAATTGAGTAGTATTGTACTCCTGCTCCGTTCGTGCTTGGCACAGGAATAAATGATGACACAGGGAGCAAGGCAGTGGAGAATTGGGCTTTATAATGGAGAGGTAGTTTCAACCTTAACTGTGCAGAGCCTGGATGCTCTTCCTACTATGCAAGGCAGTGGTAGGTCCTTCATCTATAATCTTTTAAAAAAGAGAAACGGCTGCTGTCTCACAGAGTAATGCAAACTTTAAACTGGTGCAACCATATTGCTTTAGATCAACATATTCCTTTGAAAGCCGGCGTGGGTAAAAGCAAAAAGAGCAGGATGCCTCAGGGGAAAGCTAAAGAAAAGGGAGCGTGGTGCAGTTTAGACATGGAGGATGATGCGTGTAAGGAATGATGCAGTGTGCAGAGCTGTGGAAGCAATGGCTGAGTTTGTTTAAGGAGCGCTCAAATGCTATCCTAGGGTAAAACTCTGCAGTCAGAACATCTTCTGCTTTCTAGCTGAATAGTTGCTCATCCCTTCCAGTGTTTCCTGAACAGTCAGAATCTTTAGGCATAAAGGAATAAAACAGGCAGCCAGAAATGATAGGATTTTATTTTTCCCTATGAAAGATGCACATGCAGTCAGGATTATGCACTGGGAATTAGTCCAGTGTGACAGGGATTTGGGGGGAGGGATAGCTCAGTGGTTTGTGCATTGGCCTGCTAAACCCATGCTTGTGAGTTCAATCCTTTAGGGAATCTGGGGCAAAAATCTGTTGAATGATTTAATTAGGGATTGGTCCTGCTTTGAGCAGGGGGTTGGACTAGATGATCTCCTGAGGTCCCTTCCAACCCTGATATTCTATGTATGTTTCTGTGATAAAACATGTTACCAGTTAATGTCTGCATACTAAAGAGTCTTGTTACTTATTTCTGGCAACCATCCACTATGGCTAGTAGTGATATTAGTATTTTAATTTAGAAAGGTACTTTTGATTTTGCTGATAGTGCAAGCAGGCTGTTATCATTTAAAAAAATGTATTACTGTATATTTTCACTCTGATTAAACACCTTCAGCCCAACTCTCCCCTCACATGTCTCGGGGTAAATCAGGAGAACCTTGACTGAAGTCATTGATCCTACAGCTGTGTAAAACCAGTGTAAGGAGGAGGAAAATCAGGGACTTTGTACTTGGACTCAGTTCCCAATTATGCATCAGCAAAATGGGTGTAGGGTGTGAGTGTGGGGGTTTTAGGCAGCTTATGACCAATAAATGAAGTACTGGCTTCTCGCCTGCAGGTCTTGCCTATATCTGGTGCCAGGGGCAGCGACAGTATGGACGTGCTATGGGGTCCACGCAGAACCTCAGGGATTTGCCAGGTTCGGGTGGCCGGGCCTGAACCCTTTTCTGCAAGGAGGGTTTGATCAAACCCCACTCTTTGCATGGGGATCTCCGTGAGGGGATCCCATGGAGATTTTTCTCCCCACAAAGCTCTCTCCTGCAGGTTTTAACATGTGTGGGTCTGATCTGGTCTTAAAATCTTTGCTAAGGGTTTAATAAACAGTATCTAAATGCATTAAAGTACTTCCACCAACCTATCTCCACCACAGAATGGAACAAAGGGGCAGGGTGTAGGTTGGGTGGGTAGTTGTAATTGGGGTGGGGCGGGCGTGTGCAATGACGGTTATGTCAAGTTGGGGTTGGCTGGCTTCCTGAAATGTTCATTTCCAGATACTCCTCAAAACATAAAAACACCTCCCCACCCCTCCACACACACAAGTGTAGTAGTTTTGTAAAGCATGTAAATATTATCTGATTGGATTCCAGTGACAAACCTTTTCAATCTAAAATTATCATTATTTACAACTAGAGGCAATAACTGAAGCCAGGGCCCCACTGTGCTAGGCATTGTACATACACATTATAACAGATATAAGAACATAAGAATGGCCATACTGAGTCAGACCAGTGGTCCAACTAGCCCAGTATCCTGTCTTCCAAGAGTAGCCAGTGCTAGATGCTTCACAGAGAATGAACAGACCAGGGCAATTATCAAGTGATCTGTCCCCTGTGGTCCAGTCCCAGCTACTGGCAGTTGTAGATTTAAGGACACCCGGATCATGGGGTTGGACCCCTGACCATCTTGACTTATAGCCATCGATGGGCCTATCCTCTCTCTAATTCTTTATTGAACCCAGTTATACTTTTGGCCTTCACAAGATCCCATGGCAACGAGTCCCACAGGTTGACTGTGCATTGTGTGAAGAAGTATTTCTTTGTTTGTTCCAAACATGCTGTCTATTAATTTCATCGGGTGATGCCTAATTCTTGTCATATGTAAAGGGATAAGTAACACATCCCTATTCACTTTCCTCACACCATTCATGATTTTATGGACCCCTATCATATGTTCCCTTAGCTGTGTCTTTTCTAAGTTGAACAGTCGTACAATACCTGCCCCAAAGAATTCATAATGTAAATAGACCAGGCAAAGAGTAGGAGAAGAAACACAGACACACACACAAGTGAAATGACTCCAAGACACACAGCAGGTTGTGAACAGAACCCGGATATCCTGAATTACATGGCAGGACGCTGTTCATTGGACTATGGTGCCTGTTACTCTTGGCTAATGAAGATTTTTGTTGGGGAATATACCTCTATATTTATATATGAAGGCTGTATGCAGATATATGCAAATTTTTCATAGAGTCCTGCAGTGCCCTTAACTCTCATTCAAGCAAAATTTCCACTGCTGTTTGCTCACGTTCCGTGGCCAGATCTGTCCTGATAGGTGTAACCATAAGCACTGACTCCGTGGGTGCTCCGGGGCTCAAGCACCTACTGAAAAAAATAAGGGGTGCTCAGCACTGCCAAGCCACCAGTCGGGGGCAGGAGCACATACATGGAAACTGGAAGGTGGGAGAGCATCCACTGACAAAAATAAAAGTCAGAGCCTGTGTGTGTAGCCCAAGATTTGGCCCATTGATAGCAAATAACTACAATGCAAGTGGGCCTAGACCTGATAATGCAAATACGTATAGAGTTGCCTTGTTAATAATAATCATAATGTGAATAGAAGCATGTTAACCTGGGGGGGTGAGGGGGGGGGTGGATAATGTACAAACATTTCTTTCGTGTTTTCACTTGTGTTAACTTTTCAATGCATCCTGTTCGATCGTGTTGCATTGCATCATGGACTCTTCTTTTCTCGAAGCAAGCTTTTCTTGTCACAGCTCTTCATATTAAACACATATTGGGTTTAATCCTCCTCTCACGTTGGTGTAAATCAGGACTAATTTCCTTGAAGTCAATGGAATTAAACTTGTATAAAGCTTATGTGAATGAGAGGAGAATCAGGGCCATAATTTTTAACAGTCCAATTCACCTGCTCTCCTTAATATCATAGCTGCATATTTGCTCTCTGAACTAGCGTAAATATCCATTGTGTGTTCTAACTATTTTTCTCATATTGAATGGAGTAGTCATCTGTATAACATCATTTCTTTTTAAAATCCTCTCTCTAGATACTACCAGATACGAGCAGGGTTGAAACTTCCATCCAGGATTCCCCATAGACTGGCTGCAACTATCGTAGAGCAAACAGGTGAGAAATTCATAGGAAAGTGACCTGATGAGAGCTGGGTTCATTTGTTCAGATTGGGGAAAACAGAGTAAGGCCTGGTCTACACTGGGGTGGGGGTTCTGGGTCGATGTAAGATACGCAACTTCAGCTACAGGAATACCGTAACTGAAGTTGGCATATATTATTCCGACTCACCTCCCGTCCTCATGGCGCGGGATCGACGGCCGCGGCGCCCCCGTCGATTCTGCTACCGCCGCTCGCTCCAGTGGAGTTCCGGAGAGCGCATTTGGGAATCGCTATATCTCATCTTAACGAGATGAAATAGATCGCTACCTGCCTATACGGCGGGTAGTCTGGACGTACCCTAAGTGAGAGATCATCCAAGTACAAATCTGGGTTTAGATCCAGATCTGAACTTCTCCTGAAGCTCAGGGGCATTTAGAGACTGTGTTTTGGTTGGGCCTGTTAAAGAGATGGGCTCCAGTTCTCAGGTTTTAGTCTGATCCCAAACCTCATGGTGTGTTTGTGTGAGATGCAGAGCCAGATTCAATAGGGAACCATTTCTAGAGGAAGTGAAAATGTGAATAAAACAACCCTCCGGGCTGCTGCACATAGGAATGAGCAGTTTGTGCTCAAAGACATGAAATGTAAAGTAATGACTGAAAGGAAGTTAAGGTAAACAACCAGAAATTCAGATGTTTCCCTGAATTTCATCTGGGCTTGCTGAATCTCAAAAGGCTGCAAAGTTGGGCTAGGAATGGCGGAATAACAATGAAATCACCTATGTGAAAGCTTCTCTATGGTTTGCTGGATATGGGAATTCTCCATTTCCTGCCTGGAACTATTGGGTAGTGTTCAGCACGTGGCCACGTTGCATTACAGCGGTGATGGCATTTCAGCAGCTGCTAATGGGATGGCTATTGTTTACATAAAATATGACCAAATACACTATGAGGTTTTGGCTGGAGGAAGCTGACCTGGATCTGAGTGCAGAGTGCCAAGCAGCAGGACCTGTACTGCAAGAAGGTTAGTACGGTTCCTCTGCGAGGCATCCTGCAAGGACTCAGGAGAGCCCCTCCCAAAGGGTGGCACTGGCTGGGGAGGGAGCATAGTTTGGGACATGAGGCGTTGATGTCAACAACCCCGCTGCTGCTTCCACCCCCGCAACCCATACGGAGCTCTTGTGGAATTAAAGCTGCCCCTTCCCTGGTGGAACCTCGGGAGGGAAGCAATGGGAACACTCTGTCTTGCCCTCTGTCTCTCTTTAGGGTGTGGCCAGCATAGGAAGGTGCAGCTGGCCATCTGACCTGTAAATGGTGTAGTGCTTTAGGCTCCTTCTGGACAAAGGGACACTAGGTCAGGATAAACAACTATGGTCTAATCCAAAATCCACTGAAGTCATTTGGAATTTTTTCATTAACTCCTGTGGGCTTTAGATTGGGCCCTGTTAGCAGAAGGCTGTGACAGAGGCTGTTTCGAGCACAGCCAAAAGCTAGTAGCTGCACTACATTTTAAATCTAACTTTACCTTCCTGTTATAAAAAGGAATATAATGTAATGCAGTTCTGCATTTTAAACCAAGTGAATGAGCATGTTGTCCAAGAAACGGGTAAAACTACTTCCTTCCTCTCCTGTTTCTTCATTTCATTGACGGTGCGCCTAGCATTTTCTTCCTCCTAACATTTGTACATGCCTGAAAGACAAATGAGGCTGCAATGTTTTCATCGGTCTCAAAAAAACCCCACACTTATAAACAGAAGGCAAAACGTACAGTGGTTACGTCCACGAAAGCTTATGTTCTAATAAATTTGTTAGTCTCTAAGGGGCCACAAGTACTCCTGTTCTTTTTTTAGTGGTTATAGGATTAGCAGCAGACTTGCATGATGCTAATGCAATCCAGGCAGGAGTTTAATAGCTTTACAGGGCTAACATCAAGGCAGGGGGTATTTAAGCTGTTAAGGCTTTAAAAGATTCTTCCTTGGCTAGCTTTGTTAGGGTTTTGTAATTGATTCATAAAGCCTGTGGAAGAGCACCATTTAATGGGGCTGAAGGTTAAGCTAATCAGTTGGACTGCTAGACCGAAATAGAGGTTTTCCTACAGGATGGGGAGCAAGCAGATACCGGACACAGTAGTGGTACACCATACTTTAAATGCTTTTTATTGATTATAAAACAAACCTTCCTTTCTTTACATTTACACCCCAAAAATACTATACCAGAGTTAAAGGTCAGAATGGTTCCGATGGCCAGTCGAAGTTTCTTTTGTTGGATAAGATCATAAGATGCGGGGAGCCGGCAAAACCACATTTATATTCACACGGGACTCTGGATTCATAGATGACATTGATTTGCAGAAATTATGGGCATTTATTTATAGTTCAGTTTTGTCGCATCATCGGTTCTTTGCCTTTGTTTACTAGGCCTTTTACCTGCACAATTGTAAAGAGACAATTTTGGGTGGGCTGCCATGATTTAAGGCGTGCCTTGTCTTTAATGTTTATGCAATTTTACATTAGTCCATTTGGTGTTATTTCCTTGTCTGATGATTTTCGTAATTTTCTCGAAACATAAGATTGTTTTTGCATAAAGAGTTCTAATAGTCCTTAACATTAAGTCCTTGCTTCGGTTGCTAACTTGCAACGCACGCATTCGATGTCAAGCACGTGTCAGTCATACCAGGCCTCAATGACCTATAACATATTACATGGATATATGAATCGCAATGTACATTGATATATATATATATATACATTCCGCCCTCTTGATACATGATTAATGCCATTAATTATTGTATTACTCTATAATTTTGCAAGCAATTTAATTTTATATATTACTTGCTTTAAAACTTTTTGTTGCTTTTTTATTCGGCAGTATGAACATAGCATAATAAAGGTTAACAAAATTAGTAATGCAAATAATATTACAATAGGATGTAGCATTAAATGTAGAAGAGCTGTGACACTGGGAGACCATTTTAAAAAAAAATTATACCAATGAGAAATTACCAATTCTTCCTCTCCCCCCCATTTTAATATTTGACCATTGTGAATCAAAAAATTTGTTTAGCTGAGCAGACTTAGATACATTTTTTGCATATTGCCTGATTTATTTGCTTTTATTAATTATTCTTGTTGTTGTTTCCAATGTATTTTTGAAATTGAAGGGCCAGTTTACATTTTTTGGTTTTTAAACATTTTTTTTAAATAGAGGACCTTGGTAAATCATTTTATTAATAATGACCTTTGTTACATTACATTTACATGACTTAATTGGGCCTTTTTTTGTTATACTTTTTTAAAATACATGTTTTTTAGTGGTTACCACACAGATACACCCATTGCCTAAATTAAACACTTTTGTGCCATTGTTCGCTTGAATGGTTTAAATGACATTTCTTTAGGGACCAAGTTACCCATTTGCTTCATTTTTACGATGTTTTGTTAATTTTATTAATTTCTATATATTTTTTCAATTAAGTGTGTTTCACTTAACTTTATTTGCCATAACATTTTATTAATCATTTTTGGCAACACCCAGGCCATTGCTGCTTTTTTCTTTTTTGTGTTGTGTAACAGTGTTTTTCCTTTTTACTTTCCCCTCAGAGTGGCTTAATTTTAATTAAACTTTATATATATATTTTGTATTATGTAATTTGTTGATTTTATATATGAGGATTTTTGAACCATTTAAAAAGCCATTGCCCATTACTTAACAGATTAACCATTTTTTTAATGTATTGTATTTTATTTTATAAGTTTGCATTTGTAAACATTGTACTGCTAGTACGGTTTTATTGTTAATTTTAGACACCCCAAATAGATTTACATTTAGACATGTTTTTAAGGCTTGGGCTTGTTTTAATTGGAGTTTCACGCTTCTTATTCCTTGTTTCGGTAATGCAACATGTTGTGTTACATGTGTCTGTATAGCCCCTAAAATTTTACCCAAGGCTGACATTTTTGGTAATGTTTTAATATTAAATGAGTTTAAAACTTCAGCTTCAATGTCACCTACGATATATTTTTCTATACCTTTTTTATTTTGTATAGTTCTGTTTTTTTATTGTTGTTGCCATGCTTGTAATAGAGGCAAGGCATATGGCATACACTTTGGATGTTGTGCACTTATGTTTACTTGTGCTTTTTTAAATCAGATTGTTTGATTTACAATAGTTGGGGCTTTGATTACTATTTCCCTCCTATATGGGTGCTCGTCTGCCATGATTCTTGGTGCGATTTTGTTTACCGATATTTGATTAATAAACATAACCCCCCCACACATTTTTAAAAATAATTCCTCCATTAATTTTCCTAAAGCAACTTAATTTTATTATTATGGAAGGATTTGCTATTATACATATTTTTTATAATTTAAGAACCATTGACTTATTTTATTTTACATGAATATTAGCCAATTTTTTTTATTAGGCACATTTAGGGTGACTACATTAAAATTTAAACTTTAAAAGGTACAGTTTAGAATACTTATATTTAGATTGTTTTTATTATAACTAAATTTAAACCTTAAGTGACTTTTTGTTTTAGTATGTACAATTATTTTTATTGCTCTTTGAAATTTTTTGGCTTTGATATTTTCATGTTACATTTTTGCCATTTTTTTCACCATATTTTAAACTTTTTAAAGTTTTTTTTTTTTAAACATTTGGTTTTGTTTGGCCCTGTTTTTTTCATTTTGTTCCACGAATGGTCAAATGTATTATTTCCTTTGATTTATACCTTCGTTTTAGAGGTGCTTCCGTATATATATTCATGTACCCCTAAATGTTTCCAAATATTTAAAAAACATAAAAGCCAAAAACCATATTTTTACCCTTTTTGTATTATGAGGATTTTTCATATTGAAGCCATGGCCTTTATTCCATTGGAATAATGTCCGATGTTTTTGGCCATATTATTTTAAATACTTACAATAAGCTTTTTTATTTTTGCTCGAGCGTTGGTATTTTTTTTTTTAATATAATGCACACAACACTTTTTTTTTTTACTAAGCACAAAATGCAAAGCAAAGCAAAGCAAGCATAAGTAATAAACCAATTACAAAAATTGTAGCACCGTATTTACACTTCAAATCCAAGGTCCGTACAGGATAATTTTTGGTGCAATTGAGCATTTCTTGTCCCGTGTAAGATAAACTAAAAGAGAAAGAAAGGAACGTTATTTAATTTTTAGGCCATAACTTTAATTGTGAGGTGTGGACCCACTTTTGTTTTGTTAATTTGCACTACAGTAGGTGAAATTTTATTTATGATGGAAAATGGTTTAACCCATTTAGACTTCAGGACATGATTTTTTGATGTTAATTTTAAATACATTACTTTATTTTTTATTTTTTATAATGTATTGTTTTTGACACACAGCCGCAACTAGCAGTTCCTGTGTTTTTACTTGCTTTTTCAATGCTGCTATAGTTTTCTGGCACCAACTGTGAGAAATGCTTGTGATTCCACTCTTAGATGCAATTGCCTTTTTTACAGCTTGCCACAACAGCCATACTACGGCCGTTTGCTTTTACTAGCATTAGGCTTGTACAACTGTGCATATTTTTTAAACATGTTTTTTTAAGGTATCCGGTATTACATCTGGTTCCACCAAACCTTCTATCCGAGGGCAAGCCCCAAATGCAATAATTTTCTTCTCTAACAGAGAAGGGGCTTTAACTTTAGTTCACTGGGGTGCCTCTTCCACCCCTTCACTTTTTTTTTAAAACAGTGTTTTAAACATTATTAAACTAACACCACGTGGTATCTCCCCATGTGTGTTGTTTCTTTCTCTCACAAAATTTTTACAAATTTTACAGATAAGGAATTACCGTTATTAGTCTTAAATAAAGACCCCCCCCAACACTGTAAGACCCCCGTCTCGAAATCCGGTACTCCTTAATATCTCTCCCCCCTCCACCTTCTCCACCATTTGTTAGTCCCGCAATAGAGGTCTCGCTACGGGATGGAGAGCAAACAGATACCGGACACAGTGTTGGTATACAATACTCGAAATGGTCTTTATTGATTACAGAACAAACCTTACTCATTTCATATTTACGCCCCAAACATACTATACCAGAGTCCAAAGGTCAGAATGGTCCCAATGGCTAGTCAAGGTTCCTTCCTTCAGGATAAGATCATAGGATGCAGGGAGCTGGCAAAACCACATCTATATCCACACAGGACTCTGGATCAATAACTACTCTGATTTGCAGAAATCATAGGCATCCATTTATAGTTCATGCCATCACATCATCGGTCCTTTGCCTTTGTTTACTAGGCCTTTTACCCGCACAATTTTAAAGAGACAATCCTGGGCGGGCCGCCATGATCCAAGGCATGCCATTTCCTCCAAGTCGTATACAATTTTACATCAGTCCACTTGGTGTTAGTTCCTTTTCTGATAATTTTTCATATTTTTCTTGGAACATAAGATTGTTTTTGGACAAAGAGTTCTAATAGTCCTTAACCTTAAGTCCTTGCTTTGGTTGCTAATTTGCAACGTACGCATTCATGTCAAGCACACATCATTCATACCAGGTATATCTCTCTCTCTCTCCCAACAGGGCATTCCTTTATTCTATTGTCACTGATCTGCCCAAATATATATAGAGATCTTGTGTGGGGGTGGGTGGGTGGGAGAAATTAAAACATTGCAAGTTTTAATAATACACACTATGAAAGAAGCAGCCCTGGCAGCCCAAAGTATTATAAAACCGTGAGTCAGAGCCCCAAAATTCCTGAGATTGACTTTAAAATGTATGGTTGTTTGAATTTGCCTTCTGTTTTATTGAGGCCTTTGCATTCAGATTTTTCAAGGTTTCTCCACAACCATGAGGGCCAGGAACTTTCTCTTTCAAAAAATAAAAGCTGACATTTTCATTTCAGCAGCTGGGATGCTAAGAAAAATAAAAATAGAATGAGACTTGCAATGAAACCATGGGAGGTGACAACACTGAAGGTGGTGAAGAATGAAAGGAATAAGTATTTTCCGTTGCAGAAATAGCATAGCTTTTAGCTCCCAAAACTCTCCATGGAGAAATGAAATCAGGGACCAACCAAACTTGTGAATTTGAGACCAACCCTTGGGACTTCCAGGAAGTTAATGTTAACTTACTCATATAATGTAAATGTTAATATAAATGTACATATATAATGTAAGGCAGTACATATACAGTCCTGTGATTCAGGAAGGAGCAAAACTGGTGATGCTTCCTGTGGTATTTTGTTGCAAACACATCTATTTGGGAAAACCCCCACTGTTGGAAGATGTTGATCACAACATCTGGGCGGAGGGATCACTTGTGATTGTGAAATGACCTGCTGAGATGATCGGCCAGTTCGTTCCGAGAGCCTGGAAGGTACTATGCCTCTAGGTGTAGCGAATGGGCGATGCAGAAGTGCCACAGCTTGAGGGCTTCCCAGCACAGAGGAGAGGAACGAGCACCACCCTGTGTGTTTATATAGAACATCGCTGCCATGTTGTCGGTCAACACAGATACACTTCTGCCTTCCAGATGGGCCTGGAACATCTGGCAAGCAAGGCAGACCACTCTTAGCTCCCTGACGTTGATGTGCAGCGAAAGTTCTGCCTGGAACCAGAGGCCCTCAGTCCTCCTAAGTGCACCCCCCATCCCATTGCCGACGCGTCCGTGACTAGAGACATCAAGGGCTGGGGCCTGGAGAAGGGCACTCCCGCGCACACCACTTGCGAGTTGAGCACCACAGGAGGGACTCAATAACCGGAGGAGGAAGTGTAACAAACTTGTCTAGGTGGTCTCGGGATGGCCTGCACACTGCAAAGACTGGGGTCGAAGTCTCACGTGCTATACTATATACGTACAAGCGGCCATGTGACCGAGCAGTTTTAGGCAACCTTGAGTCATAGTCGTGGGTATCGCGTTAGGACCTCTATGATGGCGCCTAGAGTCAGAAAACAGGACTCCAGAAGGAATGCTTTGGCTTGACCTGAATCTAAGAGAGCTCTGATGGGCTCTATCCTCTGGGTAGTGGTTAAAGTTGATTTCGGCACATTCAGTATTAGCCTGAGCTTTCTGAAAGTCGATCGTATGAGGTTAACGTGCTGTTCCACCTGAGATTTGGTACGGCTCTTGACAAGGCAGTCATCTAGATACAGGAAAAATTGTACATGTCGCCTCTTCAGGAATGCAGCTACAACCGACATGCATTTGGTGAACCCCTGAGGGACCGCCAATAGCCTGAAGGGGAAAACCATGAACTGATAATGGGCATTGTTGACCACAAAGCAGAGAAACTGCATATTGGACAGCAAGATCGATGCATGGAAGTATGCATCTTTGAAGTCGAAGGCGGCGTACCAGTTCCCCAGATCCAGGGAGGGAATAATGGAAGCCAGAGAGATCATGCGTAACTTCAGCTTTTTCATGAATTTGTTGAGGTTCCACAGGTCCAAAATGGGTCTTAACCCACCTTTGGCTTTTGGGATTAGGAAATATCGGGAATAGAAACCCTTTCCCCTGAGAAACTCCTGAGGGACCTCCTCTACTGATCCAGCTTCTGGAAGCGCTTGCTCTTCCTGTATGAGAAATTGCTTGTGAGAAGAGTCCATGACGAGGGATGGGGAAAGGGGGTGAGAGGGAGGAAGGGAACAGAATTGGAGAGAATATTCCAATTCTACCATGTAAGACCCACTGGTTCGAGGTGATCTGGACCCAGGCTTGGTAGAAATGGGATAGATGATTCATGAAACAGGAAGAAGGATCTGGGATTATGACTGGTGCATCACCCCTGGGCGCACCTTCAAAGTTTTGCTTAGGAGCTGAAGACTGCCTCGCCGCGCTCTGTAATCTTTTCTGGGTTGAGAGGGGTAGAAGTGTGGCGGGGGCTAAGGCTTAAAATCCTTTCTTTGTGGGGCTGGCGCATGGAGCCCCAGGGATTTTAATGTTGCTCTTGAGTCTTTGAGACTATGGAGCCTAGAGTCTGTTTGCTCTGCGAACAGACCCAAGCCATTGAAGGGCACATCCTGAATCGTTTGTTGGACCTCATGTGGGAGGCCCAAAACTTGCAGCCACGAGCTCCTTCACATGGCTATAGTGATGGACATCATGTGGATATCCACTGAGTCCAATGCAGCTTTCAAGGAGGTTCTTGCAATAGTCTTGCCCTCCTTGAGGATGCCTCCAAAAGTCGGAGTGAGTGTCAGCTGGGAGTAACTCCTTAAACTTGGACAAAGTGTTCAAAGAGTTACAATTATAGCGGCTGAGGTCCGCTTGTTGATTGGCAGTCTGAAATTGGAGCCCCCCGGTGGTAAAGACCTTATGGCCAAAGAAGTCCAGCTTTTTTGCCTCCTTAAATTTGGATGTAGGACTCTGCTGCCCTTGTCTTTCTTTTGCGTTTGCCACTGCCACAACCAGCGTGCCCAGCTGACGGTGATTGAATAGGTATTCGTACCTCTTGGAGGGTACAAAGTACTTCCTTTCCACACCCTTGGCCGTGGGGGGAATGGAGGCGGGAGTTTGCCATAGGGTCTTGGTGGTTTTCTGGATGGTCTTGATCAAGGGTAAGGCCATTTTTGAAGGACCCACCATGGGATCTGCTTCTTCTGACACCACCTCCGCCTGGAGGCACAGATTTTGTGCTACCCTTCTGTAGCTCTTGGTAGGCTTTATTGTACATAGACGGAAATGCGGCAGATGAGCCCTCTACTGCCTCGTCCGGGGAGGAAAAGGATAATGTCCTTTGTGGCACTGGGTCACTTGACCCTCCAACTTTCAGGGGTCCTCTCATGCTGATATTTCCTGTGTGATGGCAGGGATGGTACTGGCCTTAGTCCCGGTCTTGATGTCAAGCCTCGGTGCCGGGTTGGACGCTGGGCTCTGATCCCTGTGGAGGTTCCCGCACTATGGAGGATGACTGGGAGGACGGACCTGTCTGAGGCGATAGATAGAGATCCGAATCACCCACTGCATGTTTCAGTAACACATACATAGCCAAACTTCATAACTTCACACATGACAATAGCACATACAATCCAACAAGATATTAATGTCTAGCAGATCAAGACTTTTAGGATGATACCTCACAAGGCATACTTTGTACCAAACATATCCTAATTACATGACAGTGGTGAATATTGGGGTGTCCCAGAAGGGACCTCATGAAGTCATCGATTCCAGCCTCCTGCTCTGAGGCAGAACCAAGTAAACCTAAATCATCCCTGGCCGGTGTCTGCCCCGCCTGTTCTTAAAAACCTCCAATGACGGGGATTCCACAGCCTTCCTTGGAAGCTTATTCAGGAGCTTAATTAATCTTATAGTTACAAAGTTTTTCCTAATATCTAACCTGAATCTCCCTTGCTGCAGCTTTAAGCCCCTAACTTCTTGTCCTACCTCCAGTGGACGTGGAGAATAATTGATCACCATCCTCTCTGTAACATCCCTTAAACTATCTGAAGACTTATCAGCCCTTTCCTCACTCAGTCTTTTGTTCTCAAGATTAAACATGCCCTCTTTTTTTCAACCTGTGAGGTTAAATACATTAAAGATTGTGAAGCACTTCCCAAGAAAACTACTATATAAGAAATAGGCATTATTTATTATTAATTATAAGCCCTATTTTTAGACCAGTCCCACCCCCGTACACTGTAGCGGGTTTACTCTGAAGGCTAAGGAGAATTTGTCTGAAGAAAATTGCTCAACCCGTCTTTGAGTTACACACAATTAAATAAATTACTTAGTACTTCTGATTTGTGGCCAATGTTTCTTTGTTTCTGTAGTTTAAAAATGGCTTGTTACCAGCTCTTAAAACTTTCTGCATAGATAAATCCCCTTGAAAACTTTACTGTAGGCTGTAATTGCAGAAAATAGGTTTTAATTGTTTTAAACTGTTGGCTACATTGTACTGTATATTATATGCAGGAATCGTACCTGCCAGGAATAAGGTAGGGCAGACTGAGACAGCATCTATATAAACCAGAGGTGAAGTGCAGCCTGGAGAAAACAGTTGCAACTCCCATAGAAATGTTCTGTCCAAGTTCAGTGGTGATGCAGATTGTGATTTAAATGACATGGCATTAGTAAGAGTGGAATAAAACAGGTGTATGTGGCAAAGCAGTGATTTGGCATTAAATGGGGATGTAGAATGAGCAGTTTGACTTCTGGTAGTGCAAGAAAAGCAAATGCAAGGCCTGTTTCTTTGACCTTGCCTTCTCTAATATGAACACACAGCAACGGGTATATTAAAAACAACAACCAAAAAGACCCTACCAAAATAAGACACTCCATTGCACATGCTTCTCCCCCTGGGGAAAGGATGAGAGAACAAAGAAATGTGTAGTCCCATTGCTTAATGTGCTGCTGGAATGCACTCATCACTGTAGTGTCTGAGTGCTATATAAGAACCTGTCTAGAGTGGAACTAATAAGAGGGTAAGAAAAGGAGACCCCCTCCTGCATTTGTTTATGCCTGCAACAGTTTCAGGATTGCAGTTCCCGTTTATTCCAATGGGAATTGTACCACCTTACACCAATGTTGAAACTGGTCCTTGTAGAACACCATTCTAATGTGAACGATGCTGTTTCATGCCCACTGAATATCAAATCAGTTCAAGTCACACTGATGTTTGTGACTGTCTTGCACCTAGGGCATGATTCAAAGGAGTAACAGGTGAATCAGGCCTCTGATGTGTAAGCTTCTTCACTGGCAACTCTTTCCCCATGTTTTTAATGACTATCAGTTAATATTTGACCAAAACCTCCTTATTACTGTTTAAGAATCTTAAAGCAGCTTTCAGTAAAGGAATTGCATGTTTCTTCCACTTTTGGAGAAAATATTTTGTTGCTAATCCTCTCATGAATCTCAATACAGTCAACACAAGTATTGCACTTCTTTGCTCATTAGAGCAAGAAGAAATAGCACCATGAATTGTGGAATTGTATAAAATTACAGTCATTAGTTTCAATAACAATTTGAAAAGTAATTTCTGCCTCCATTAAGTGAAGATAAATTTATTCTTTTTGAAACATAGAATGGGGAGACATTTAATTTTGAATGAATACATTCTAATTTGTTTTCAGGTCTTATCAAACCCACCTGGAAAAAAAAGGGGAGAGTAGAGTGTTCCAGGTAAATACGCATTATATTTACCGGGCGTGCATCATATCTATATAAAATCTGAAATACTCTAGGAATGAGGTGCACTAGAAGTAATTTCTAGCTATGGTGGGTGTTATGGTAGATAATCAGAAATTCCAAGTACCTGGAGAAGCAGAGGTTGGGAGTTTAGGATCTGAACAAAAAATGCTCCAAATTTTGTTTGAGGTAAGGGAGAAAAAATAGGACAACATAAAAAGAAGAGACTGTAAGAAGGGGAACATAAGAGAAGGTAAAAGCATTCCTTTACTGATTTAAGCACTTTGGAGAGATTTGTGGGCCCATTCTGGGCCGTTTACACTAGGTATAAGGGTCAGAGCAACATAAAGAGGCTCTAAAAGCCTTGTATCTTGCTGAGGGAGGATCTCTCTAATCCAGGCATTGTGGAAGACAGCCATAAGGCTGTCTTTTGAGGACCCCCTTGCAAGCTGGGTGCAGGAGAGGCATGGGGATGTGGGAGTAGGGGAGGCATGGGAGGGCCAGAGCACCGCAGAGATTCTGAACGGTGCTGCAGCTCATAGGCAGCTGGGTGGCTGACGTAATTTGGATGGGCCCTCAGGACTATCCATATTGCACAAGAGTCTGTGACCATACGCAGAATTGGAAGGACACAGAGGTGGCATAACTCCAGTGTAAAGGTGTGGTAGAAGTGGACCTTCCTGGCATCCTGACATGGCTGCAAGACTCACTGAGGGGAGTGATGGGGAGAATCTCTGTCCCCTAATGTCCACTGGGTGTTCCTACAGTCTAACCCCGTTGAGGGGTGGGTCGGGGCTGAAGGGGCTTAGCCCCTAAATGTTTACAAGCAATAAAGTAAACTCAACCCACTACTGGGTCATCCCCAGTCTTCTAAACAGTTCCTTAGTTGAGTGTTGCTGTCTCCTGGGGCTCAGTGCTTCTCTCTCAGTGGTTGCCCTGGCTGTCAGTCCTTTTTCTCCACCTGCAAAGCCCCTTCACAGAGAGAGAGAGAGAGAGAGCTTCACCCTGCTTCCTCAGCAGTCAGCCCTGAACTGAGCCAGGTTCTCTCCTTTTATTCTCCCTCCAGGCTTAGCATTGGCTGCAGGTATGGTGGGGAGGGGCTAGCCCGGCCCATAGGGTCTTTTTAACCCTTTCTCCACTGGTGAGGGGCCTTTCTGGTTACACAAGGTGTAGGGCCAAAATCAATTGAGCCCAGTGATGCTACTCATTGAGTAGGGCCACCTCAATTTTTTTAACCTCTAGGAGTTGTGATGTACTATTTTTTTACTTGGGGACTTTTTCAAATGCTTAACACATCTGGAATACATGGGTATGTTAGCTACACCATTATTCACCTGTTATACTGCCTGTTTGCACATCTAAGTTATTAAATCCCAGTTATTTTCAGAAGTTCCTTGTACAAATACAGAAGGACCTCTGCGACCTCTATTCATAACAGGCTTAGACCTAATCATTACTTTTTTATTTAAAGCAACCCCTGAATTCTGTTTATTTTAACAAAGTGCCAAAAGTTTAAAAAAGTAAAAAGAACATTTTCAGCTAGTGCTAAGTAGGTCAGCGATTCCATCATCTCACATTTCAGCATGCCTGAAAAATGAACCTTGGTTTAGAAAGCAATACAGAGATAAGAGACTACATTTATATTAGGACCTTTCACACAAGGAAATTAATAGCATATCTTGCTTTTCATCTTCACAGAATCTATGTATGGTTAGAGAGGCAGTTTTATATAATTTGTTCTGCTAGGCTAATTGGAAATGTCAAAAGGCAAGGTTAAGATTAGAAATGTGTGGCTTTAATCAAAAGTCAAACTAGAGGAGCGGAAATTCTAACTTTTTGATCACACTAATTCAAAAAATCATGGTGTCTCTTTAAATCATTTCCTTTGTGTAGAGCACATCATATTTAGCTGTTTATAGCTGATGTGGGAATACAGGGGTCTTGGTGAAATACACTTTTTTTAATGGAAGGGTATTATTGAGGGGGCAGTTGCATTATTTTGCAGTCTTTTAGAAGGAGTATTTGCAGCTCACTTTGTATTGGTGCAGTATTAGAAGGCAGTTTGTGGCATGATCTCTAACCTATGCTTTTGAATCTGTCAGTTACTAGATTTTCATAAGTCTCTAGTGATTTTGGGTGCCCAATTTATAGAATCATAGGATCACAGGACTGGAAGGGACCTCAAGAGGTCATCTAGTCCAGTCCCCTGCACTCAAGGCAGGACTAAGTATTATCTAGACCATCCCTGACAGGTGATTGTCCAACCTGCTCTCAAAAATCCCCCATGATGGAGATTCCAACACCACCCTAGGCAATTTATCCCAATGCTTAACCACTTTGACAGTTGGGAAGTTTTTCCTAATGTCCAACCTAAACTGCCCTTGCTGCAATTTAAGCCCATTGCTTCTTGTCCTATCCTCAGAGGTTAAGAAGAACATTTTTTCTCCCTCCTCCTTGTAACAACCTTTTATGTACTTGAAAACTGTTATCATGCCCCCTCTCAGTCTTCTCTTTTCCAGAAGAAACAAACCCATTTTTTTCAATCTTCCCTCATAGGTCATGTTTTCTAGATCTTTAATCATTTTTTTTGCTCTTCTCTGGACCTTCTCCAGTTTGTCCACATCTTTCCTGAAATGTGGCGCGCAGAGCTGGACACAATACTCCAGTTGAGACCTAATCAGCATGGAGTAGAGCGGAAGAATTACTTCTCGTGTCTTGCTTACAACACTCCTGCTAATACATCCCTGAATGAGGTTTGCTTTTTTTGCACCAGCGTTACACTGTTGACTCATATTTAGCTTGTGCTCCGCTATGACCCCTAGATCCCTTTCTGCAGTACTTCTTCCTAGGCAGCCATTTCCCATTTCGTACGTGTGCAACTGATTGTTCCTTCCTAAGTGGAGTACTTTGCATTTGTCCTTATTGAATTTCATCCTGTTTACTTGAGACAATTTCTCCAGTTTGTCCAGATCATTTTGAATTTTAATCCTATCCTCCAAAGCACTTACAACCCCTCCCAGCTTAGTATCATCCGCAAACTTTATAAGTGTACTCTCTATGCCATTATCTAAATCATTGATGAAGATATTGAACAGAACCAGTCCCAGAACCGATCCCAGCGGGACCCCAGTCATTATGCCCTTCCACCCTGACTGTGAACCACTGATAACTACTCTCTGGGAACAATTTTCCAACCAGTTATGCACGCACCTTATAGTAGCTCCATATAATAGATCCATCTAGGTTGTATTTGAAACATTTTAATGTTTTCAGAGGCTGGGTATTTCCTGAAATTGGGTATCAAGTTGTGCACCCAAAATAACTCATTGCTTTTCAATGTCTGAACTAAAACTTATGCATTTCCTATGCATTTTGAGCCCGAAATAGTCATGATTCAATCAAAAATGGATAGCTTATGACAGACCTCTTTATGCCATTGTCTGAAACCAGAGAATGGCAAGTTAATTTCAATAAAACTGATGACTGACCAGAGCTATAATCCTATATGACAGGCCACCAGTAAAACTTTATTCACATCTGTCATCTGAACCATATGTAGAACCTGACACTTTGACATGCTGCATAATTGTCCCAAGTAATAACAGGAATTATTTATTGTGGTGTGATGTGATATGCCTACAAGGAAATAGGTGACATTCAAAAGAGGAAAAAATTAAGACAAATATCAGGGAAAATTTCTAGGATTTGATTCTGCATTCCACATGCATCCCAAATTCCCATTAGTCTGGGGCACATGAGAAATGCGGGATGGGGAAACCAATGATGAGGTAGAATTCTCTGCTAAGAAAAGTACTGTAAGACCTAGGGAGAAATCTTGGTCCTATTGAAGTCAGTGGGAGTTTTGCCATTGATTTCAGTAAAGCCAAAATGTCACTCCAGTGCTTTGGACATCTAAGTTTAGATTGGACAAAGTAAAGACTGTCATCTTGGTCATCAATGGCAGTTAGATTCAGGAACTCCAGAGCGAAGGAGGGCATGAACTTCTATATCCTGAGCTCCCAATGGGCTATGTTCTCTGGCTGGCAGCCGTAGCAAGCACGTATCCTCTGTAGAGCAGGCATAGAGGAGATGGTGTAGCACACACTGAGTGGTGGGCTGCAAAAACACTAAAAATCATAGCATAGAGGACAGTATTATCCAGGCATGTGCATGGGCTAGATAACTCATACGCAGAACTGATAGAAAAATTTACCCCCTCAAAAAAATCAAACAAAACATCTTTATTAAAAATTTGGACAAAAATTGTAATCTCTCAATGAAAATGTCCATATCAAAAACTGCCTTTTAATTTCATTTTGAAATTCTTAATTTTGGTATTTCAAAAACTGAAAAGGGTTTCTGGATTTTTAGGGTTTTTTTACTCCTCCTTTTCTACACTTCTCACCCTTTTAAAGAAATATTAAAAGGGGGGGGAAATAAAAGTCCAACTAAAAATTAAAAACTAAACTGAAACTTGAGATGTGAAATGAAACAAATTTCATGTAGAACTTTTACAACAAAATGTTCAGACGAAGACATTTCTTTTTCAAGTTTTTTGGTGGGGAAATGTTTTTGATTGGTTTAGTTTTTGCCAGCTCTGCATATTGGATATCTAGGGCTAGATTAACAAGGTACACAAACAGTTAACTTCTGAGTGAGTGAGTCCAATATTCAGGTACCACTGAATTCTCAAAACCAGCGCTCAGCTGTCTCCTAACCCTAACGCCTAAATTCCCCTAGGTACATAAGGGTTCTCTACACTGCTTTAGTCTGCACTAGTAGGGTGTAAATTTTAGTCCATACCAGCATGTTGCATGCTAACTGGTGTGTGTAGACGATGCTGGCAGAAACTAAAAGTATGCGTTAACATAGTACTGTATGTGCAGTTAACAAGGGTCGTGCTGTAGTCTCCAAGAGTAGCAATTTTAAATCAAGATTGGATTTTTTTTTCTAAAAGCTCTGTTCTAGGAATTCTTTCGGGCTGATTCTATGGTCTGTGTTATAGAGGAGGTCAGACTAGATGATCACAATGGTCCCTTCTGGTTTTGGAATCTAGTAACATCAGCTATCCACTGATGTCTCCCCACAGCTAATGAGGTGCTCACATGTCTAAGCCCCATTTTGATTCTCAAACTAGACTTCCCTCCGCATCTCACCAGCAGAGCCTGATCTGGTAAGAATGCTCTGAGCACATCTACTGGTTTGGGTCCTGCACAAAAGACAACCAGGGCAAGTAGATCAGGAAGGTGGCTGTGCGTATGTTCCCAGAATAACCAATAGCTAGGGTGTTGACCTGGGAGGTAAAGGTTTTAATCCCCAGCTCTGCTGATTTGGGCGGGGGGGAGGATTTGAACCCACATTTCCTCTATCTCAGGTGAGCCCAGCACCCTAACCGCCAGATTACTCTGTATGTCTCAATCTCTCTCTGTATAAATAATTATTCACTGGATCAAGAACTTGAAACTGACCCTCCTGTATCCCAGCCGAGTGCCCTAATCAGTGGGCTATAGAGCCAATCTATCTTTCTGGCATAATGACTATTTAAGCATTTTATACAAAGTGGAACAACTTCATAGAACACACCCACAAGCAGTGGTTAAGGCATCTTCTGGGGCTGTGAGGGACCTGCTTCAGTCCCTGCTCCAAACCAGGCAGAACAGGGGTTTGGATAGGGGTCTCCACTGTGTGGTAGGGTGCCTAGGAGTCAGGCATTGCAATGCCTAAGTCTCCTTTCTGAATGTAGTGCCTAATCCTCTTGCAATTCAAAATTTTCATTTTGTTTCTAACCTTTTCCTTGAAAAAACAAAAAATTTCAAAAGTGAATTGTTTAATTTAAACATTTAAGATTGGACCACTCTCCTAATCTCTTGTCCCTCTGTAATTAGCAATATTCATATTGTCATAGACATTCCCCAAAGGGTTTGTGGTCCATAAAGCAAAGGGTGGATTATAGGCCTCCCAGAATGTCTATGCCATTTTTAAAAATGATATACTGTATCCAAAATTGAAAATATTTTTCATTTTGGTATATTCATATGTTGCTCACCATTGCCCACCCTCACGTCTCTCCAGGGTTCTTGTCTGGGTCTGTCCTTCTATATGTTTAGTGACCCAGGGCTGGTGCAAGGAAGTTTCGGGCCCTAGGCGAAACTTACACCTTGCGTCCCCCCCCAAGTCCTGCAGCAGCTCCCCACCCCCCCCCCCCCCCCCCCACCCCAGCTCACCTCTGCTCCGCCTCCTCCCTGAGCACGTCGCCCCGCTCTAATTCTCCTCCCTTCCCAGGCTTGCGGCGCCAAACAGCTCGCAAGCCTGGGAGGCGGGAGAAGTGGAGCAGCGATGGCGTGCTCGGGGAGGGGAGCGTAGCAGAGGTGAGCTGGGGTGGGAAGCCCTGTGGCAGCTTCCCCCCCCCGGCCCTGAGGCACCACACCTCCCCCGGCCCAGGGAGTTGTGCGGCAGCTCCCCACCCCAGCTCACCTCTGCTCCGCCTCCTCTCCGAGCATGCGGTCCCCGCTCTAATTCTCCTCCCCTCCCAGGCTGGCGGCGCCAAACAGCTGATTGGCACCGCAAGCCTGGGAGGCGGGAGAAGTAGAGTGGCCACTGCGAAGGGAGAGGGAGTCTGAGCCGCACGTGTCAGCGCGCCGCCGGCAGCCCAGCCCAGGAACGCTGTAAAAAAAAGTTGGCACCGCTTTTTGGCGCCCCCAAATCTTGGCGCCCTAGGCAACCGCCTAGTTTGCCTTAATTGTAACACCGGCCCTGTAGTGACCCCTCTGGTGGTGGTGTTTTTTGTAAATTTGGTCACAGTTGAACTTACAGCAGAGAAACACTTGACTGAAAACACATGCAGCAGCCATGCAAAGTTTTCTTATTTAGTAAACAAATTATTCAATATAGGAGATTACCCACAAAGGGTTAAGAAGCACTGCACTGAGCCTTCCTTTCCATCTTTCCAAGAAGCAAACCCTCATTACAAAAAGCCCTGGATATAAAAACCCAGGTCTGCAAACATGTATCAGATTCATGGGACTTCAGCAGACGCTTCAGGGGCTCAAGCTACTTATTTAGGTACCAAATCTGGATTCACGTGCCCAAAGATATCCTCATATTCACACTTAAAATTAGAGCTGCTCAGAAATTTTCCAACAGGACGTTTTTCAAATGGAAAATGCGGATTTGTCAGAACATATCCATTTCATCAAACTTCCTAATGGAAACTAGGCAGGTTTCGTACCATTTCGCCTGCCTCGTGGGCTGCTGCGGAGCCCTGGCTAGAGCGGAAATTCCGGTTTCCCACAAGCCCTACTTAAAATACACTTTAATGAGCACTTTCTTCAAATAATATTGCAATTATTGAGCAGTGCATCATCCAGATGCTGCTTGGCAGATTATGTTGCGGTTGAGTAATTAGTGGGAATAATTATGAGTATTAAAAGGTGTTGGTGTTTTATCATAATGCTTAGGTATTTAACACAGCGCATTACTGTATATTAATCCTGGGCTCTAACCAGGTACCCTCTGTGATAAAGACCATTCTTCCATACATATGAAAGGACATAACAGGTATTCTGAGCATCAAGCATTTTTAATACCTCACAAACTGTTTCATTACTTATATATTTTTAAGAGTCTTGTTTTAGATTTGAGCCCACTTCTCCTTTAGAAAAATTAATGGATTTTGGAGCCCAGGGTATTTCCTAGGGATTAGTGACTGGGGGGGGGGGATAGTGATTTGATCCTGTAGTCAGGAGTAATTATCCCAAGCTAGTCATTAATCTCCAAGAAATTCCTTGTCTCAAGGTCATTATACTGATTATAGGCTGAAAATGACTAAAATTCCATAGGACATTATATTTTATATGAATGACGTGGCTACAAAAATATATATACAAGGCCTTTTAATTAATATCCATGATTGGTTGAAATGCAGATTGATGATTTATTACACACATGCAGTTAGAACACAATGGCTCATTGAGAAAATGGGTCAATACCATCACATTATTCTTCACTTGATTATGGATTGTATTCTAAAATTCCTTGGACAGATTGTAGGTTTTTTGGAGCATGGATCATCTTTTGTAATGTGTATACAGGTACACACTGCACATGGTGATTATGGATAATGGTATACCACTATAATTTGGAGTAGAGAATAGATGAGAGTATCTTGGATGGCTTTTACGTTTTAATTTTATATAAGCAAGCCACTTGATCTCTGTCTCAGATCTGTGAAATGGGAATGATAATACTTCTTTTCTCTGACACTTTGGCTATCTTCACTATTTAGGGCAAGAGGTCACGTTGGTAGAGGGCCTGGTACAATAGGCCCCAGTATCAGTTGAGGTTCTATACACTAATGTAAAATAAGTAAGTAATAAAGACAGGGTGAAAGTCAACAGGGATAATAAATCATAGAACATAGAAATGTAGGAATGTAAGGGACCTCAAGGGGTCATCTGGTCCATCTCACCCCCACCCCCTGCTGAAGCAGGACCAAGTATACCTAGACCATCCCTGACAGGTCTTTGTCTAACCTGTTCTTTAAAACCTCCAGTGATGGGGATCCCACAACCTCCTTAGGAAACCTATTCCAGTGGTTCAGTGCAAATCTGTATGTCATTCCCGCAGATAATCCATGGCTCTTGTTAGATTTGTAGTTTGCTTAACGCTTTGCTCAGAGTAAAAAGAAGACTCTAATATGAAAGCTATTTTATTTTACCTTGTTCTAGCACTAACGGGAAAAGCTTGTTTAACTGCTGTACATAACTGGCCCCAGTGATTTCAGTGAGAACTATCCCCTGGTGATACTTGAACAGCTGCCTTGAGAAGCACTTGAGTGAAAGTGTAATGATGTAAAAAATTAATTCATTTTTCAGAATTGTGATGTGATTTATTCATTGAAAATGAAATTGTGTAAATATGGCTCAGTTTATTCATTTATTTATCTAAGTCTAAAACTGTTGTAACCATAAAGATCTGCACAACTACTGTAAACTCCTTAGATGAATAAAGAACAGTTCAAGAAATACGGATGGTCTTAAATTCTGATCTACCAGTAATTTCAATCTATATTATCAGCACTTCTCTGCTCTATTTGGCAGTGATCAGTGGCTTACAATTCCATGATTATATATTATATGTGGCTCTAAATTAGAAAGATCAGAGAACTTGCATGTGTTCAAGGCTGCATATGGGGATTCAAAGACTTCAAGAAGCATCTGGTTACGCTACAGTTCCAGTACTGTAACTCCACATGGATAACACTAGTGGGGCTTTATGAAAGTGAATCTTGTGGCTAAAGTGGAGAAGGAGGCGTCGGGATAGCTAGATCCTGGACTTGCTGTATGACCTTGGGCAAGTCATGTCACCTCGGTCTCATCTGTAAAATAATACTACTTCTCCTGCATCTCTTATTTTATGAACTTGGGAATCTATAAATAATATCTAAAACAAGATAAATAAGGCCCGACTTGACAGAGAGGTCATCATATTGCAAGTGACACAAAATCTTAAGTCAGTAGAAAATAACATGTCCTAAGTAAAGAAATGTTGCCATGATGGAAGAAGAATATCTTGGTAGATTTGTTTGTAAGATTATTGTTTTAAAGGGCAGAAGAGGCCATTATCATCTTGTCTGACAGCCTCCATAATGCAAGCTATAGAATTTCACCCAGTTATTCCTGCATGAAGCCCAGTGACTTGTGTTTTGAACTTACTAGAACGTACCTTTTTAGAAGGATATCCAGTAGTAATTGTTAAACCAACTTGGAGAGAGATGTTTGCATTGCCCTTTGAAAGATGGGGGTGGCCCTCTTCCTAAGAATACCTCTTTGCCACTAGAGAGAAATGGAAGATCCCCTGCCTTTATACTAGGTGTAATTAGAGGGACAAGACTTAAGCAGCTGATGTCTTGCCCGTTATCTAGAGTAATTTTTCCCCAAACTTGGGATGCTAGTTGTGTAGGGAAAGCCCCTGGCGGGCCGGGCCGGTTTGTTTACCTGCTGCGTCCACAGGTCTGGCCGATTGCGGCTCCCACTGGCCGCGGTTCAATGCTTCAGGCCAATGGGGGCTATGGGAAGCGGCGGCCAGTCTGTCCCTCAGCCCGTGACGCTTCCCGCAGCCCCCATTGGCCTGGAGCGGCGAACCGCAGCCAGTGGGAGACGAGATCGTCCAGACCTGCGGACGCGGCAGGTAAACAAACTGCCCCAGCCCGCCAGGGGCTTACCCTACACAAGCGGCATCCCAAGTTTGGGAAACACTGCTCTTCCATCTATTCTCCCTTATATTCAAAGATGCCAAGAAAATCAGAAAGGACAAGGCTTGACTCACCGTGACCACACTAAAAAAGAAGTGAAGAGCCTAGAATATGGCCTTGATCCAACTACCAAGACACTTTTCAATATCTCCTCTTCTGCTTCCTTATTTAGGCCCTGGTCCAGGAAAGCTCTTAAGTACCTTCTTAACACTAAGCACAGAAATCATTCCATTGGCTTTAATAGGCCTATTCATGCTAGAGTTTAACTACTGCTTAAATGCTTTGCTGAATTGGGACTTCACTTTCAGACCTTTATTTCACCCTGGTTTCCAAAGCTCTCATCTGATATGCTGGACCAAATTCAGAAATGATGTGCACGGTGGTGTCAGTTTGATCTTGCACCAGAATAGACTCTTGCAGTTACACTTGTTCTGATGTGTACATCTATGGGTCTAACTCTGTTCTCTCACTGGCATAAACCAGGAGTAGCTGCAGTGAAATCAGCAGAACTAAAACAGTGGGAAATTGGTGCAAGTATGAGCAGCATCAGGCCCTAGGTTACTGTAACATGCTGAGGAGCTGGAACAAGGTGTGAGTCTAAGTAGGTTGGGAGCTATTTTAATTTACACCCTTATAAACATTCTTCTGACTCCTGACTCTGGCACCAAGGTACACTAGCAGAGAATTGGGGCTTCAGTTGTAAATTACACCTGCTTTGCAGTAAACTCCTCCACACAGTGGTAAGTTGGGTGCAAGTAGGTCTAATTTATCACACTGTGGCCTGATCCTTCATTCCCTTGCAACTTGTGTCACAACCTGTGCACAATGACCGTGAAGTGCTGTCAATTCAGAATGGGAGCATTTTGCACACTCTTTGCACAGGTGCGAATAATTGTATGAGGTACATTGCAGAGGAGAACCAGGCCCAAGGGGTCTATACTCTAAGCTCTTTGGGGCAGCTGCTGTGGTTTTGTTATGTATTTGTACAGGACCTAGCACACTGGGGACCTGGTCCATGACTTAGGTTCATAAGTGTTACTGCAGTACAAATAATTCCCATCGCTTTACACATGGCTTCTAAATTTGGTCTGATAAATGAAGGAGCAATGGGTCAGGTTGTCAACACCTCTGATTGTTACTACCACGTTACTATCAAAGAGGACAAGAGCACATGGTTAGTATAGACAAGTGAAGTTCAAAATCATGGAAGTCAACTTTTACAGGTAAGGGGAAAACCAACCACTTTCTAGTGTGGGAATTTCATTGTTTAGATTCCCAGTAAGTGCAAACAAATTGAGCTGAAACCTTATGTTAAAAATATGCTACCATTACACCCTCAACTGGTGAGATATTAAACTTTCTGAAGCCACAGACAGCCTATATTAAGTAAATTCAGATAGTGAGTGGTTCAGTAGACTAACTCATTATGGTGTTCTGTGTCAAAAGAGAAAGTGACAAGGTCATTCTCCAACTACTACAAGCTATGACTTTTTACAGTAGCATTATACCCTCTAACTTTGAGAGATCCAATTCACAATGGCTTCTTTATATAATGCTGTGAACACAGTACCAGGAACAAAGAAACAAAAGCAATACACATTACAAAAGAAAGCAGAGAACTGAAAAATGGTATAGAGATTAAAAAAAAAAATCTAGTAAGAATTAGGACCTGAAAGGGATCAGACGCTAGTAAAATTATGAGCTAGTCTAAAAACAGAAGCAAAGGTATTTGTGCAGTAAAAATATTATCACTTGACCATAAGATGAAAGAAACACCTCTTGCTCCAGTGGGAGAAGTAGCTGCGGGAATTCATTAATCTTTATATGCATATATTCAATTTAGTGAAAAGTATAACACTGTTTGTTTATCAGTGTAAAGTAACTTCACTGATTTTTATGTTTGTTATGCAGAAAGATCCTTCTAATCTTCTTTAGACATTGACAGCACACTGTAGAAAAGGCCCAGAAGTGACTGGCATTTAATTTATTTTGGCTAGAAAATCTAGTTTGCTCATGTGATGGCCAGCATCTTGGCCAACACACAGGGGGTTGAACTGGGGATTTCCAGAGATGAAAGCACAAGCTGTTATGGCTTGAGCTAAGAAAAGAGGCTTTCTGGCTGTTGCTGTGACAGACTCTTACCCTCTGTGGATCAGACACAGAGGGTTACCAGACCATACATTGGTTTACTTTGCAAATGAGGTGCAGATATTAAATAGTTAATCCAACAATTTTTGTCAGGTTTACCACAATAGCAAAACTATACTTGCTATTTTATTATTTATTAATGTATTTGTGTTGTGGTAGCACATGGAGACCCTCATCAGGGATCAAGGGTCTCATTTCGTGAGGTACTTCATGTGCACATCTGGAAAATATGGTCCCCGCCCCACAGAGCTTAGAATCCAAGTGTATGAAGTGTATGAAAAAATATATATTTTTTTATGGGGAGCAGCATTATCTAAAGATAAAGCATAGGAGAAAATGTCAGGGAAGGTATGTGGCTATGGAATCTTGGGTTCCAGTCCCCTCTCTGCTACGGACTCGCTGTATGACTTTGGGCAAATCGGGCGCTCTCTGCCCCAATATCCTCATGTGTGTAAGCGGGTTAATTAAACCTGTATTATAAGGGACAAAGAGTCCTGTGGCACCTTATAGACTAACAGAAGTATTGGAGCATAAGCTTTCATGGGTGAATACCCACTTCGTCAGACGCATGTATTCTAAGGGTATTTTGTGGCCTATTTACAGTATGCAAAGTGTTTGCGAACCTTGGCGTAGTAGCGCAGACAGTTTGCAAACTCAAAGGTTTTGCAATTGGCTCACATTTAAGAGAGAACTAATACCAGCGGATCCGCTGTGAACAAAATGGTCGACCTAAGCAGCTTGGCGAGGTGCTCCGTAATGAGTTCCAGTAATAATTTTAATCTGTGAGAATGATCATGTAATTAAAACCACAGACGACTTTCACTGGGGGAGATTTGTGGATATGTCTAATATCATAAAGGAAACTGTTTAAATAGCATCTTAGCTCCTGTATAGTGTCCAAACGTGGGAGGATAACATTGTGCAGAAAAAAAAATGTATCCTCTCCAGGAACCAGCCAGTAATGACTAACATGCTGTTGAAAAGCCTGAGGCAGCGGCTCTCAAACCTGTTCTATCTAGGACCTGCAAACCAGCCACCGTTTCTGTCACAACTTCAGTCCCACAATCCTTTGTGGCCAGAAACCTTTATGGGATTTGGGTCACTGCAAGAAACCACGGCTGGTTTGGGGTAAAGTGTGTTGCATGAAGCTATGGATACATTGACACCGCAGATTAAGGTGTGATTGCAGTGCAGGTAGGCTACAATCTAGTTAGTGTGGTAACGATGCGGCACAGGCTACAGTGTGGGCTGGCTGCCCAGGTTCAAACCCACCAGGAACACTGGGTATGTATTTGGGTTGCAAGCCTGTGCTGAAGTCCATGCCACCATTTCTTCACTAATGCTGTTATCTGCACTAGCTAGATGAAAGATACTGTGGATATGCCTAGCCGTGCTACAGTCACACCTTAATTTGCGGTATAGTTCTATCTCAGCAGCACTTAAGGTATTTGAGGTGCTGGAGGGCCGTGGTGGTGGTGTTTCTAGGTCGGGAGTGAGGATGAAGTGGGGGAGGGGGATGCTTTGGAATGTAGCTAGCAGAGAATTAATTTCTGCCTGCAGATGAAAGCATCAGGGACTTCCTATATGCCCATGAAATACAGTTCCATATTTGGGTCTAGCTGGCTATGAACAGTGCAAGCTGTATCAGACGCCTCCCTTTTCTGCCTCACAGGTTTGGTCCTTTCCCATCCTGTGTGGGAAGTTGGGTGTTTTCAGCCTGCTACTTCCTCAGTAGGAATTTTATCATCAATGTTTTCAGCTTGTTTAGAGCTCCCAGATAGAATTTCTTCCTCTTGTTGTGCAATGTTATATCATTGTGCCAATGTCCCCAGAACTGGAACTAATCGTCTGGTATGTATGTGGGAGAGGGAGAGATACATATTTCTAGGTGCAGAAGAAGTAGAGTGGGATAGAAATGAATGAATCTGTGAAAAGGGCTAAAAATGCAGAGTGATACAAAAACAAGCCTACTGTGTGATGAGTAAGTGCTTCGTGGTATTGACAACAAACTCCAGGACATGGAGTTTCCATAGACCATCTTCCATCTGCAGATCTCAGTGTGATTTGCAAATGTTAACTAGCTAAGCCTCACAACAACATCCTGGTGAGATAAGTGAATTTAATCATCCCCATTTCACAGAGGAACGAACTGAGGCACAGAGAAATTAAGCCACAAAGTGAGTCCAAGACAGAACCAGGAATAGAGGCCAAGAACCAGGAGTAGAGCAATGTGAAATGTTCAGCTCATACTGGAAAAGCTTCTGTCAGTCTGTTTTTGAGTTTAGCTCATGTTCACAAACCAGTAGTGGTCAAGAGACTTTTGTTTGGTCTGCGCACTTCAAATCTGTATGGGAATTTCTTTCTTTTCGCTGTGAAGCGGGATATTTGGAGGTCAGTGCTTGGTTCATGGGGGCAGATTTGTCACTTTGGGCAACATTAACTGAACATTAACATTAACTTAGGTGGGAGATCCTTGTAGGGTCAGTAGGGAGGATGGGAGGAAGTGAATTTTGATAGCACCTGTCCCTGAAGCCACAGATCCAAATCTCCATGGCAGAATTTTCATGGGATCCAGGGAAGGAGGGAGAAATGCCCCAGTGGTGGTAGCGCCCCATCTCCAGGCACTGCCCCTCACCTCCAGTTCTGCAGGATTTGAGTTCCCTCTGTCACTCATAAAGGAGGAAAGGATAACCCAGACCCATGTTTTGATGTGGGACTCAAACCCCCAACCTCCTGAGCATTACTGGCAGTGCAATGGAGCTGAGCCCCATTTTATGGAATGGTTCTATTGATCTCAGAAGAATTCTCAGGTGATCTGCCCTGGCTGCTACTGTGTCCTTTCCATTTTGAAATGTTTCTTCATTTGATGTTTTAGCATAAATCCTTCGGCTTTTCTTGCAAACTGGCTAATAATCTTGTCCTACTGTATGTCTGATGTCCCCTTTGCAGAAAGCTCTGATTTTATATCCAGCTGACAGGAAGGATGTGAATGGAGTTCTCATATGCTTTAAAAAAAGGATAGGAAGGGACAAAAGGTTGGTTCCTAGGGCTGGTCCTAGAACCAGAGAAGAGCAACAAGAATGATTAAAGGTCTTGAGAACATGACCTATGAAGGAAGGCTGAAATAATTGCGTTTGTTTAGTTTGGAAAAGAGAAGACTGAGAGGGGACATGATAGCAGTTTTCAGGTATCTAAAAGGATGTCATAAGGAGGTGGGAGAAAACTTGTTCATCTTAGCCTCTAAGGATAGAACAAGAAGCAATGGGCTTAAATTGCAGCAAGGGAGGTTTAGGTTGGACATTAGGAAAAAGTTCCTAACTGTCAGGATGGTTAAACATTGCAATAAACTGCCTAGGGAGGTTGTGGAATCTCCATCTCTGGAGATATTTAAGAGTAGGTTAGAAAAATGTCTATCAGGGATGGTCTAGACAGTATTTGGTCCTGCCATGAGGGCAGGGGACTGGACTCGATGACCTCTCGAGGTCCCTTCCAGTCCTAGAATCTATGAATCTGTGAACTTGATCCTAAGTCCAGTGCATTGGGGAAGAAGAGGAGACATTGCGTAGGAAAAGAGTTGGTGGGCAAAGAGGCATAGGCAGAGAAGAAAGAGGAGATGGGGAAGCAATTGGCATGGAGGACTAGGACATAAACAGTGACCGTAAAGCATGGGGGGATAATCTTGTGGCTAATACACAGCACTGGGAATCAGGGTATGTGTGCTTTTCCCTCAGTTTCGCCATTTCTTAGCTTTTAATTCCCATTGGCAGTTCCATGAAAGGCATAATGCTAGCAGTCCTGAATCACTGTGCATTCGGGCCGATAGTTCCACCCTTTTCTGTGCATGGATGTTTCACCATTTAGAGTTTTTTGAATTATAAGTGGTAAGTTAGTTAATATATAGGGGCACACAGTGTCTTGAGTTTCCATTTTGATCAACCTGTACTGGGATTCTTCTCCAGAATATTCATTCTACTTTGGTGGGACTTTCTTGCAAACACCAAAAGGCAGAATATTCCCCTTTAGGGATAACCATGGTATTTTGTAGTCCCTGCAGGCTTCTTTGGTTCTCTCAAGGTCTGATACAAAATCCATTGAAGTCCATGGGAGTCTTTCCACTGATTTAATTGGATTTGAGATCATGTCCTCAGTTGCTTTTACTTGTGATATTTCAAGCCTGAATACCTTCAAAATTCCAGAATGTGAATATCAGCAAGACCTGAAGTTACAATACAAATGCAGGTCTCTATTGCTGTTCCATTTTGCGCATGGGTAAACTGAGGCACTGAGCGGCTAAGTGACTTGCCTGAGACCAGTAAATAAATTAGTGGCAGTGCCACTGAGGTGTGAATCCAGGAATCCTCATGACCAGTCCCATACCTTAACAACTATGCACCGCTATAAAATATGGGTCTCCATTACATGACCTCTGAGAAATGTTGATTTTTTTTCTTAATTAAAGTTGAAGGGGGACCTACCAATTGCATTCCACCATTAATACATAACTGTACAGAGTGTAAGCTCTTTTTGTGGACAAGAAATCTTGTTCTTATATATACAGTGTGTGTGTGTATACATACATACATATATGTACAGCGCCTAGTACAATGAGACCCTGACCTTCAGAATAGACATATTAATATTTGATTTAAAACACAGAAGCTAGAACACAGACTCCCAAGTACAAGCTAAATCAGGGGTCGGCAACGTTTGGCACACGGCTTGCCAGGGTAAGCACCCTGGCGGGCCGGGCCAGTTTATTTACCTGCTGACGCGGCAGGTTCGGCCGATCGTGGCCCCCACTGGCCGCGGTTCGCCGTCCCGGGCCAATGG
>NC_048299.1:270981690-271105722 GCF_013100865.1 Trachemys scripta elegans | reverse complement strand
ACCTCACTTCTTGCATCTGAAGAAGTGAGGTTCTTACCCACGAAAGCTTATGCTCCCAATACTTCTGTTAGTCTCAAAGGTGCCACAGGACCCTCTGTTGCTTTTTACATTAAAGATTGTGAGGCACCCAGATACTGGTGATGGGAGCCTGTAACAGCGTTCACAACCCACCCCTCTTCCTGGGGCCCGCTTGCTTTCCCCAGTAAGGCTCAGAGAGGCTTCAGCGTTGTGCAACACCCCACCCCTGTCTTTATTTACTTAAGGTTATCCCACCACCAGTGTCCATCTATATACAAGCTTTACAGGCAGAGTCAGCCTTCAGCTAGGAGGCCTCCAGCTCCCTCCCTCACCGACTTTTCCCTGGCTGCCCCCCGCCTTCTGGCTCCCTCCCAGCCTTTATAGCCCTTGGCTTGTCAGGCCAGCAGGTGTTGCCAGTCCTCAGGCCGGCATCTGGCCTTTTTCATCAGCCCCAATCTGCATCCTCTGATTGGAGCTGATCAGGCAGGGGCTAATTAGGTGCTTTTGCACCAGCACCCTGCTACGTAGCCCTAGACAGACTATTATTTATATGTGCAACTTTGACAGGGCATAACAAGTTTGGACCAGATTTAGTCTGGAATGTTGCTTATTATTTTCATTGCATAGAGGATGGGTTTTGCAAGCAGTTAGCTGTAACATTAAGCTGTAAACAGGGAACACAAAGGCTGAACACGGTGAACCAACCTATTTGGGGGAAAAAAACATAATTTGAAGTTGGTTTTCGTCCTTTTACTGCTCTCGTTTGGGCTAGAGAATAGAATCCCTAAATATGCTTCTCTTTCAGTTTAGTGTCAGAGGGGTAGCCGTCTTAGTCTGAATCTGTAAAAAGCAACAGAGGGGCCACGAAAGCTTATGCTCCAATACTTCCGTTAGTCTTAAAGGTGCCAGAGGACCCTCTGTTGCCTCTTTCAGTTTAGGTGACCAACTGTTTCCAGATTGAAATTAAAGTGATTTACTTTGTTTGTCTTTTTAATCATGGAATGCGACAACCAATGGGAGTCACCTGGAAATGCAATTTTGTTTACCTAATTGCTGTGTGGAAAGGGGAATTTGCTTATCCAGACAATGAGCCTGGTCGTTATTAGTGACAATCACCCTCGGAGGAGAAAGCGCTCTCTGAGACGCTGTTAGGTCGCAGATGGGAGGGGTTTAGGGGATATGTTTCACGTTAACCAATCAATTAAAAATGGAATTAAATTTAATTTCCCATCTGACTGTGTCAGTGAGGTTGCATTCGCAAAGTGGTTGCCCTTGTTTGAGACAATGCCAGCTAATCTTACAAGGAAGCCCAGCTCAGTAGAGCATAGGGGAGAACAATACTGAGTTTTATGTGGTGTTCTGCAAACACAATGAATGCTGACTTGGGAGTATGGGACTAAGAATCCCATTCATTATACCCCCTAAGCAGGTTACCTGGCCTTGGGCAGGCAGGAATAATCAGGGCTACTGGCCTATTGACTCCCTCTTTCCTGGTACCCAGCCCTTTGCTCAAATGGTTAGACCGGGATTCTTCTGACTTCTCTCATTAGTTAAAAATTTTCCGGTGTACTTTTTTTGGGGGGGGGGTGGCGGGGGGGGCAGCTTTTACTCCTTTTATGTTTCTTCCACTCAGAGACTTCACAGCTGCTCCCACCACACCACTGCAGGGACTATGTAATTCGAGTTCTGCATAATTTTCACAGAGATTGCAAACACTTGGATCATGAGTCATTTAGAGTGAGGCAACATGACGTAAATCCATGAACATCTACCGGGGAAAAGTTTCATCCAGTGTTTTGATTGACCCACGAGGCAGCTTTGTTTCTGTTAACTTATTCAGGGCTGGCTGTCCAGATAGATAGTACAGGATTTGAAACAGAAAGTATATAGTGGAAATTGTGGAGGAAAGTACAAGGCTTAAATGTCCTGAAGAAAACAAGAGAAGCAACAGAGAAAGAGAAATGTGACAACGAAAGTGTTGAAAATGAATCAGTACTTTCTGAAACATTTGGGAAAAAACCTGATAGTGGAAACCTGATTTTGTATGGGAATAACAGTCATCTGAGAGGTAAATAGCTAGTCTGTGTAGGGTCTGATCCTTCAAACTGCTGAATACACCCTAATAGAACCTGAGCACCTGCATCTCCTGATTGAAGACGAGATTTGGGAAATCAAACAACGGGTGTTCGTAACAGGAGAAAAGGGGGTATCTGAGGAAGGCAGCAAACTTATTGCTGATAAAAGGAAATCCCTTTTCACACAATAAGCCTGTGAACTTATTGTCTTCAGTATCATTGGGGCCAAGAGTTGAAAGAGTGAAGAAAACTTAGAAACATCAGAACGTCCCAAATTTTTATAGTAAAGATTTTTAAAAAGAAAGACTCTTGGCTGGGATACAAACACTCATGCTTCGGGTCCAGCCAGCCTCGAAAGGAGGGGTTAGGAAGAAACTTCCTTTGTGAACAGCAGGGGGTTGGACTAGATGACCTCTTGAGGTCCCTTCCAACTCTGATATTCTATGATTCTATGATTCTAAGCTGCTCCAAAACTGCCTCATACAGAGGGTCTTGCAGCTCCCTCTGAAGCCACAGGAGGGCTCCCTTGTTGGAGACAAAGGTGCTATATCAGTGATGGGCCATCGGGGTAATCGGATTTTGGGACGCAAGACAGTTTGCTGACGTTGACTGTCTGGAGGCATACCCCCACCCCGCAGCTCCCATTGGCTGGGAACGGCGTACCGCAGCCACTGGGAGCTGCAGGGGCTGTGCCTGCGGATGGTCAACGTCTGCAAAATGTCTCGCGGCCCGCAATCAGATTACCCTGATGGGCTGCAGGTTGCCCACCACTGTGCTAGATCTTAACAGCCACTGGCCTGAAACTGTATGGGAATTCCTCCAACAAGAATCAATCAGTCCTATTAAGTCCCAATGTTCTTGCTTCTTTCATTCCCTCCTCTTCCTTGCCATATTATATTTGATGAAGTTTTATTATCCTTTCTGTTACAGGCTCTGTTGGATGCTTTCCAATTTCCCTCATTCTTTTCATTCTTTTGCCTCTTTGAAAAGTTCCCATCAAGTCTTCAAATTCCCTCTATTAATTTTGAATAAGAACAAGGTAAATTTTTGCTCTCTCCCCCCCCCCCCATAACTCAAATCTACAAGCTGCGATATGATTTCCATTGCTGTAGTTTCAAGGACAGCAGTTCTTTCAAGGACCCTGGTGGTGTATGAAGGATCCTCATCCAAAATGAACAGTGATTTGTATGGCAGGAGAATAGCCTTTATCTAAATTCTGGGTAATGGAATAATCTGGTTGGTTTCATTTATAAAAGCACAAAAGAGGCTGATTTTTTTCTGACATTTGATTTTCCCAATCCCCCTTGTATAGCTGATAGCTTTTCAGGTTAGAATGGTCAGAATGTCTTGTTCTCCTCGAAGGCTTTGCTTCCTTTAAATAAAAAATGAAAAGGAATATCTGTGATCCTAATAGCATCCCAGTGCAAGAGGACAAGGGGCTCTTTGGTATCTGGTAGTGAGTTTCAGCTGGCGTGAACAATTGAATGTATCCCAACTCACTAATGTCATAACCTGCGTCTTGAAGGTGTCATATAAGGTATCAGTAGAAAGCTAATAACATACTGATTGCTAATATTATTGTGTGGTCTATGTACAGAGGACAAATTCAAACTTACAAACATATTGGAAATTATGTTATCAAAGTGTCTCTGCCAGACAGATGTAAAGTTACCCCGTCCTAAAGAAAGGAATGTGGTTCTGCCACCTGGAAGGTATTTCCAAGGTACATTAAGAGATCATGGGAATGCAATTTACATAGAAAGTAAACAGGCCCATCAAGCTAACAAGGGGAGGCAATAACCACTCAGCATCATAACATGAGGAGGACACTGCAGGAAACAGATCAATTTGTGTTTCACCAAACACAAGCAGGGGAAGAAACCAGCATGGAACTTCCTTCCCCACTAGACTCCATGTCACCTTCCTCACAGCTGGAATAGACTTTACTTTGTCTGAAGAATCCATGTCAAAGGTGCACTGGACTATGACAAGAGAACCCTAAGTTATCTTTCACCTACAAAGACAAAAGGATGACTATGAGTCGACAATGTGACGTGGCGGTGAAAAAAGCCAATGCGGTCTTGGGATGTATTAGGCGAGGTATATCTAGTAGGGATAGGGAGGTCCTGCTTCCATTGTATAAGACGCTGGTGAGACCTCATTTGGAGTACTGTGTGCAATTCTGGTCTCCAATGTTTAAAAAAGATGAACTCAAACTGGAACGGGTGCAGAGAAGGGCGACTAAGATGATCAGAGGAATGGAAAACCTGTCGTATGAAAAGAGATTAGAGGAGCTTGGGTTGTTTAGTCTGACAAAGCGAAGGCTGAGGGGGATATGATTGCTATCTTCAAATATATCAGAGGGGTTAATATAAGGGAGGGAGAAGAATTATTCCAGCTTAGTACTAATGTGGACACGAGAACGAATGGATACAAACTGGCCGGGGGGAAGTTCAGGCTTGAAATTAGACAAAGGTTTCTGACCGTCAGAGGGGTGAAATATTGGAACGGCCTTCCGAGGGAAACGGTGGGGGCGACGGACCTGTCTGGTTTTAAGATTAAGTTGGATAAGTTTATGGAGGGAATGGTTTAATGGTAAAACATAGTAGCCAAGGAAAACCAAGCAATGGTACGTGAATAGCATAATGGCCAACAAGGGTTAGGCTAGAGACTCTTGCCTATATGCTCGGGGTATTACTGATCGCCATATTTGGGGTCGGGAAGGAATTTTCCTCCAGGGTAGATTGGCTGAGCCTCTGGAGGTTTTTCGCCTTCCTCCGCAGCATGGGGCAGGGATCACTAGCAGGAGGGTCTCAGCCGATTGAAGTCACTAAAACACAGGATTGGGGACTTCAACGGCAGAGTCCAGGGAAGGGTATTGCGGCCTGCAGCATGCAGGGGGTCAGACCAGATGATCATAATGGTCCCTTCTGACCTTAAAGTCTATGAGTCTATGAGTAAAAGAACCAAGTTCTTTGGACTTTGTGGGAGTTCCTGACCAAAGAGGTTGGTCAGCCATCTTGCTGGAAGGTCTATCTGTAAGGAAATTACCTAGAACAAGGGCTGTAGCTTGTTTTGTTAAGTTTCAGCCACTAGAAAACATTTTTCACTTTTTATTTACTTGTAACCATTTCTGCCTTTATCCTTTATACTTGAACTCACTTAAAATCCAGTCTCCTTTTGTTAATAAAATTATTTTGCTTCACATGTAAACCAACCCAGTGCTGTGTTTGATTTAAAGTGAGTATTAATTGCAGTTAATGTGGCAAGCTGCGGGGTATTATATCTTTAAAGGACAAATGAACCTTCTTATCTCTGAGAATGGCCCAGGAGTGGGCTGGACATTACTGAGCACACGGTTTTGGGAAAATTCAGGACTGGGGGGGGGGGGTGTTGGAGGCCAGTTTTAACGAAGGCTGTTGGAAGCTAGAGTGTTGCCATGGTATAACGAGCAGGCTGCTAAACCAGGGCTGCTTGCTTAACACAGACACTCAGTGCTGGCTGGAAGCATCCAGTCAAGATTACTAGAGCAGCAGTGCATTTTGAAGCACTCATCCCTGGGTGTTCCTTTCCTTTATTCAAGTGGAGTTTCTGTAAAACAGGGCAGGTACCTTGGGGATGGGGTCCCAAAGAACAGCATCTAAATACATGGCCATCCCTCAGTGCCCTGCTCTGCTCAGTGGAAGAGGCTGGAGTCTGCTGCTGCCTCCAAGCTAATGAAGGCTCTTCAGAGCCATACGTTCCAGGTTCAGTCATGCAGATGACGCATCCAGGGGCGCTGAGGAACCCAAGATCAGTGATTCACTTGTGATGGCCCACTGGATGGATTGTGTGCCTAGGTTGAACCCAGGAATCTGGATCTAAAAGCACATGAGCTGCTACTAGTTGAACTCAGGGACCAGAGTTGAAATTCTGGCTTTATTGAAATCAGTGGTCTTCAGTGGGGCCAGGATTTCATCCCAGGTCTGTTTTAGCTTGGTGGCAATGGCATCCTCAAACCTTGTACAGTCTCTAGTGGAGGAGGAAGACACTGCACTATGATCCTGATTAGGCAAAATGCTTACAGCTGTAATCTAGTGGCCTGATAAGATCAAGGGATGGTGGGGGAGAAGTTTCCAGCAGAATGTGTATGGACAGGAAGATTACTGACCCACGTGTTGTCCCCTATGAATATCTGGAGGAATATGTAGCACATCCATGTATGTGTTCCCTGACTCAGGCTAGCAATGACCATTACACATCATGCCCTCCCTAGATTTCTCCAGTGCTATACGTACACATAGTAAGAGGCAGTCCGTGCCCAGAGAGCTTACAATCTTAATTACAGAAGAAGGACAAAGTAGAGGAGAAAGGAAGCAGTATCCTCCTCATTTTACAGGGAAACTGAGGCATGGATATTTCATGACTTGCCCAATGTCACATAGGAAGTTTGTGTTTTGGGAACTGATCTCCTGATACTTTCATGACAAGATTCAAAAGGACCTTGATAAATTGAAGAGTTGGTCTGAACTCAACAAGGTAAAATTCAAAGTAGACAAGTACAAAGTACTACACTTAGGAAGGAAGACACAAATGTGCCACTACAAAACTGGGGAACAACTGGGTAGGCAGTAATACTGCAGAAAAGGATCTGGGGGTTGTAGTGGATCACAAATTGAATATGAGTAAACAATGTGATGCAGTGGCAAAAAAAGGTTAATAGCCTTGGGTGTATTAACAGGAGTGTTATGTCTAAGATGGGATAGTAAAATTGTCCTGCTCTACTTCGGACTGGAAAGGCCTCGGCTGGAGGGTTTGGGGAACCACACTTTAGGATAGATGTAGACAAATTGGAGGGAGCCCAGAAGAGATCATCAAAAATGATAAAAGGTTTAGAAAACCTGACCTCGTTCAGAGGAAAGGTTTAAAAAAAATGGGCATATTTAGTCTTGAGAAAATAAGATGGAGAGGTGACCTGATAAGTCTTCAAATATTTTAAGGGCTGTTATAAAGAGGACTGAAGGCAGGACAAGAAGTAATGGGCTTAATCTGCAGGAAAGGCGATTTAGGTCAGATACCAGGAAAAACTTTCTAACTATAAGGGTTGTTAAGCACTGGAATAGGCTTTCAAGGCAGGCTGTGGAGACCCCATCCCTGGAAGTTTTAAAGAACAGGTTAGACAAGCACTTGTCAGGGATGATCTTGGTTTATTTGGTCCTGCCTCAGCGTCGGGGGATGGACTAGATGACCTCTTGAGGTCCCTTCCAGACCTACTGTGATTCCCTCGATTAGTGTGTTTGTGTCAGAGCTGTGCAGGGCCTGCTCCTAACTAGAACCTGAGTGTATATGCCTGCTGGTTTGGCAGCATATACAAGCTAGTTTTGGTGGGTGCTTATATCACTTTCTTCATACCAGACCTGGGTTCAGTTTCCAGTTCTGCTACAGACTTCTTGTGTGACCTTCACCAAAGTCATTTAGTGTCTCTATGCCTCGGTTCCACATCTGTGAAATGGGGATAATAGCACAGTTCTACGTCGCAAGGGTGTTGCAAAGATGAACACATTAAAGAGTGTGAGGAAGTCAGACACTGATGATGGGGGGCCGTATGAGTACTTTGGTTGCATAGGTAGGTAGACTTGCCAGAATGTATCTTATAGTGTCACTTTATGTGGTGGTTCAGTCTTTTTTTCAGTTTTGCCTGAGTAAGGCAGGTGGGATCAGAGCAGTAGCCCCCAGTCAGCCTGCACAGAGCTTACTGCAAGATCATCGTTTTTATGGAAGCATTATGCCAAATAAAAGCAGGAGTTTTCAGAAAGGGATAACAAACACGCTCCTTGAGTGACATTTGATGCACAGCTATAGGGACAAATACTCTATTCTTACCAGAAACCAGTCCAAAGTGAGAATGGCTAATGACACTGTTGGCACACCATGGGCAGAGAAACTTTAATGCAGGTAATGAAATCCCAGAGAGAAAGCCAAATGGCTTGTGCCTGACGTGCATTAGCAAAGTACGATCAGCCTCTTACAGATTTATGTGCGTGCGGGATCCAGATGAAGCTGCGGGGTTTCAATTGAGATAACGTGCATAATTAAAAAGCAAAAAAAAAAAAAATTACCGACTCTGTGGCAGAGGTCGATAGAATCTAATTGGAGAAGCAAATGAATAAGAAACATTTTTATTGCATTTTTGTGCGAGTTGTAAAGACAGCTCAGCAATTAAATAACTAATCATACATAAGAGCCCTGGTGATTTATGAGATGAGCGACGGCACATCTCAGTTGGCTGGGAAGATTTAAAGTTTCCGTTGAAGGCAAACAAAAGCTCAAAAGATGCAGAGTCTAAAAATGTACATTTTGTGCTTCCATTAAGTTGTGTTCTATGTGCAATGACCCTGTTCAAGATAAACAGCATTGCTGCAGTGGAATCTTCTTTATAGAGACACCGTTTTTATTTGAAACAGAACAATTTTGCAGTAAATGGAATGCAATTTGTTTAACTCACTTTGTGTTTATCAACATTTTTATGATGTGCTGTGAATTCAGTTTCTTTTTGTTCTGTTTGTACAGTGCCTAGCACAATGGGGTTCTGGTCCAGGTCTAGGGCTCCTAGATGCGATGTCTGCCCTGCAATCGGAAGCGAGCTATATAGATATTGTAGTTCAAGTGGCACCTTGGGCTCTCAAGATGACCAGCCCCTCTGGCTCTGAGCTCAGTGGCTGGCTGGAGTCTCTAGCAGAGCCTCACGGCCCACATTGCTATTTTTAGTACCCTAACTCGAGTGAAGCTAGCACGAGTCTGTCTACCTGGGTTGGGAGGCTTGCTTCCCGCTGCAGTGTAGACAAGTCCCTAGGTCGGTGGTCCCCAAACTGTGGGGTGTGCCCCTGGAGGGGGCAGAGGAACATTCGGGGGGGGGGGGCGCACATACCAAGGTCTGGGCCAGCCCCCACGGTGGACGGGGTGGGAGCGCCGCCCAGCTCCACTCTGCCCCCTGCTCAGCTCTGACACCAACCACAGCTCCACTCCACCCACCGCTCTGCCCTTAATCCCTCTCCATCCCCAGACCTGCTCCACCTCTAGCCCCAGCTCTAGCCCCGTATCCAGTTCTGCCCCCAGCTCCGCTTTCAGCCCAAGGTCCTCTGTTGAGCCATCTGTGCTGTAATGGAGGAGGCCATGTAGATTCCACTACTGGTTACGGGAGGGCGCGACAGGCAAAGTCTGGGCACCACTGCCTTAGGCACTACATTAATCTAGATAATAGGCAGACAGGGTCACCTTTTTATTGTATTGTTGCTATCATCATAGTACCCAAACACTATGTGTTGTATCTAAGGGCTACAGTGACACTTACAATAGCAAATCAGCAGTGAAAACTCACCCAGGGCCTGACTCGTCTCTCCTTCTGGGGGCTAGGTGGTGCCTTGACAACTGGTTCTGCATAAGGGCTGCTGTGCTGCACTGCCATGGAACACAGCAGAGAACAGATGGTGGGTCTGGGAGTAACAGGCACCTTACTCGGGGGAGACAGTAAGTCAGGTCATTCCTTTTGGTGGAGCAGCTTACTCTCCTCTCGGCAACTGTTTGGGTGAGGAGGGCAGCAATCCTCCCACTCTGCCCCCTTCCTGCCCACTCACACGCTGGTGGAAGCAGGTAGTGAGCTGACCCTGCATCCAGCGTCACAATATGATCAGGACAGTGGGCGCTGTGGAAGGGGCAGCTAATTCCCCCGTGTGGCCATGTAGGCACAAAGAGAAAACAACCAACCCTGTGGCATCAAGTCTCAGAGCTGAGTCTATGGACTCGGGCTTCCTGGGCTCATGCTGCAGTGCTAAAAATAGCCATGTAAATATTCCAGGGTGGGCTCTGAATCCCACAGAGAGGGATGGGGATCGGAGCCCAATCTCCAGCCCGAGCCAGAATATTTATATGGCTATTTTTAGTGCCATAGCGTGAACCCTTTGAGCCTGAGTCTGTAGACCCGGGCTCTGAGACTGGCTGGCACGGGGATATTTTTGCAGTGTAGACATACCCGGTGAGGGCTGATGTGGGACGAATACAACAGGAACCTGTGGGACTGTGTGTACAGTCAGGTAATACACCTCTACCCCGATATAACGCTGTCCTCGGGAGCCAAAAAATCTTATTGCGTTATAGGTGAAACCACGTTATATCGAACTTGCTTTTATCCGCCAGAGTGCGCAGCCCCCTTGCCCCTTCCCCCCCCCCGGAGCACTGCTTTACTGCGTGATATCCGAATTCGTGTTATATCGGGTCGCGTTATATCGGCGTAGAGGTGTACTTGATGTGAGCAAGGGCAGCAGAATTCGGCCCTCAGACCAAGGTTTTCAAAATTGGGGCATTTCAAAATTTCAAAATCAGATGTTTCACTTGACCTTAAGCCTTTTATTTTTCTGTTGGCCAAAACTTTCCAAAAAAGTTCATTTTTGGTTTGACCCGAAATTTTTTCTTCTTCAAAGTTTCAGGATTGCTCGTGAACTGAAAAAAACATTATTCTCATGGCTCTACTGGCCAGTGCATGTTACAGGGTCTTCTTCTGCCCACCACCTATAGAGGATATGGGTCTGTTGCAACCGCAGCTAACTGTAGCAGTTCATGCTTTTGACCCTGGAGGTCCCCATTTCAATCCCTGGTGTGTCAGCTAAGATGGTGGCAGTCACACCTATGTCCCAACTATTGCAAAGTCGCTGGTACGGCTGTAGAAGAGCAGATTCACCCGCCCTGCTCTCAGCTTTCATAGTCTTCCAAATCGCTGGCCGGCAAGTAGCACAGTTCCATGGCAGATGGTGGGTGCACAACTTCTGCTTCTTCCATCAGCCCATGCCTCGCAGTGCAGGGAAAGGATATGCCCCTATCAGCAAGTTTCACTCTGAGGTTCGTGTTGCATTCTTCAGATGATGCCACTGTGGCCATATCCCTCACTGCTGAGCATCTTGATGGGATCTCAGTGCCTACTTTATCTATCCAATAATGCTTTTATTCAGCCAGGGTCATTTCAGTGCTTCCATTTGCGATCGTGGGATGAGCTGTATAGTCATTTGAATGGCTGTATCAGTGTGACCTTTTCAAACGCTTTCATAGCACGGAATGTATTTTGAAGAAAATAGGCAGCATTAAAAGCAAAAAAAATCTATATAGTCACTGAGTAGGTTTAGAACGAGAATAGAAGCGTCTCTGTCTGCAGAGTAGCTACGTGGTTTTTACATTATTTCTATTGCGGAATAATGGTTGCTGTTTATAGTCCTCTCTTGAGTTTCTTTGGTCTCTCTCTCTCTCTTTTTTTTAATCTATTTATTTTCGTTAAGAGAAGGTTAAGGGTCTATGAGTACATGGATGGGGAGAAGATTTCTGACAGTGGACAGCTCTTTCGTCTAGCAGACAAAGGCATAACAAAATCCAATGGCTGGACGCTGAAACTAGACAGACTCACACTAGGCATAAGGAGCAATTTTTAAGTGAGGATAATTAACCACTGGCAGAATTGACCTAAGAAGGTGGGGGATTCGTTGTTATGTTGTTGGTTCTCTTTTGTAAACTCATGCTTTAGCTCAATCAGAAGTTAAGGGCTGACTGCAGGAATCCCCGGCTGAAATTCTATAGCCTGTGTTATGTGAAAGGTCAGACTTGATGGTCAGAACTGGCCCCATGGCCTTAAAATTGATGAAAAGTACCCTAAAATATATATGAACACCTGCAGTGCAAGTGGACGGTATCTATATTATGCTAAGCCACTACCACAGTCCCTCCCATTCCTAATACTACTTGTTGAACATACTGAAGGCAATATAGTCTCTTTGTTGGGTGACTGAACATAGATACATCACTTGCAGAATCGAGGCCAAACTCTGCACCTCAATGGCAATCTGCTTCCATTTCTCAGAGAGAAATGCAAATTATGGTATTGCGAACCTCAAGAAATTGAAAATCATGAGAAAGGCGCCGAAAATCATGAGATTTTTTTAATGATATGGTGGCTATTTGCTCCGTCTTTTGATTTTTGAACTCCCCCATACCCATCTCCAGTGTGTGTGAGCGTGTTACAATCAGTGTTCCCCATTTACCTACATTTAATGGCTAAGGTGATTTTGGCCCTTGTTACAGGAACTCTCATCTGCTTGTCCCTGCCCAGCATCGAATCCTGCCCCTCCAGCCTCTGATCAGTTCTTTCCCCACCTACTCCCCTCAGTTCAGCCCTCTCCCCACACCAGTCTGCACCTCCTAGGGTTCTCCATCCTCCAAGCCCATGCTTGGGGTGACTACAGTGGAGTCCCCTCTCCCCCTTCCCAGGCTGGGTGGGGGCATGATTCCAGGGGCTCTTCACCCTCCTCTGTCCCTTCCCAGGTGGTGGTCTGCAGCAGGGAGAGGGAGGAGCAGAAGTGCTGTCCTGTCCATGTTTCTCACAGGAGGGGAAGTGGAGGAGGGAGTGGAGCTGAGTAGTAGTGGAGGAGAGAGTGGGCCTTTGCTCCCTCCTCCCCTCATCCCTCCTGTGAGAATGGAGAGCAGTAGGGAGAGACTCTGCCCACTCCTGGCAGGGCTGACCTCCGGAAGGTGGCTGGAGGTTTTTGCATCATTGCCAGATGAGCTCCAGCCCCCTCAGAAATCCCACCACTCATGAAACAATCATGAGTAAGGAGATGGTTTAGTCACGGAAGTCACAGATTCTGTGACTTTACCGGACTCAGCTTCAACTGTCAGTGGTGGGGGTGAAGCTGGGGCTATGCGGCCCCCTGGCAGCTGCAGCAAGAGCTGGGACTGTGTGCCCCCCACCTCCACGGCTTCAGCTGGGGACAGAGCCAGGGCTGTGCACCCCACCCCACAGCTTCAGCTGGGTCTACATGCCCCCGTAGCTTCAGCCAGGCCTGGAGTCAGGGTTGTGCATCCCCCTTGCAGCTGCGGCAGGAGCTGGGGCTGTGTTCCCCCTCCCCCCACAACCGCCTTGTGGCTTCACCCCCCCACCCCATAGCCGGAGCTTCTGCTGTGTCCCCCCTGCCCCGCGCTGAAGCCGGGGCTGTGCACCCACATCATGGCTGTGGCGGGGGCTGGAGCTAGGGCTGTCTCCCCTCATGGTGGTGGGGCACGGGCTGTCAGGTCCCGTCCCCCCCCACGCTGTCATTCCTTCCCCTCCCAGCCCTCTCTCCCCCTGTCATTTTTAGTAAAAGTCATGGACAGGCCACTGCTCCCGTGAATTTTTATTTATTGCCTGTGACATGTCCGTGACTTTTATTAAAAACAACCGTGACAAAATCTCAACCTTAATCATGAGAGTTGACAATGCTGAAATTCCCTCCTGAGCTTATTTAAATAAATACTCTCTGTCTGAGTGATCTTTGGAGGCTGGAAATGTTAGACACAGCCATGGGGTTGGGTTGAACAGAAAGGCACGGAATAAGGGCTGTCCATCTTATGGTTGCAGAAATAAAGGCACAGTATATGTCCTATGGACATATGGACACCATTGTTTCTTATGGGGTATATGCAGTTATATACACTCCATATCAAAATGTGTTAAAAGGTCTTTCTGTTTGCAAAGTGAAGGCAGGAAATGACAGAGTTTGGGTAGCCTTGGAGGCTTTTCTCTGCTCCCTTTTTGCACATGCATCACAATAAGTCTTCCCTGACATGATCCCATATTCTTATTTCCATAGAGCCCTCGCCTTCTTCCGTGTATAGGTGGATTCTCCATGGTATTCATGTATTTCAGGTTTAATGTTAGTTAGCAGCCTTAACTTACTGTCACAGTGTGGATTCTGGTAGTGCCTAGAAACACTGTGGAAATACATTGTAAGAGAAAGCCCCAGCATTGAAGAATTTACAATACATATAGACAAAGGATGGGAGAAAGGAAGTAGTCATATCTCCTGAGTCCCAATTCAATGCATTAACCCAAGTAGAATTGGTAGGGGATTTTTTGGCAATCCCTGTGCTCTAACAAAAAAAACCCTTTTTTGTGGGTCAAAAAATGCCAATTTCTTGAAACCAAAACTTTTTGCGGGATAGGGTCAGTTTCAGCGACTTGGAATTTTTTGGACAATAAAAAGTTTCAAAAGGATTGAAACAAGACATTTCAACGTGTTTGAAATAACTCTTTGTTTAGAAATGGAAGGTGATTAAAATAAAAACAACATTTTTAAACCAATGGTCAAGGTTAAAACAAAACATTTCAAAGTTTTGAAAATGAAATGTTATAATGGGCCTAGATCGTCAGGCTCAATGGCTCTATATCTAGTTGGCAGATGGTTTCAAGCGGAGTGCCCCAAGGGTCGGTCCTGGGGCCAGTTTTGTTCAGTATCTTCATTAATGATCTGGAGGATGGTGTGGACTCCACTCACAGCAAGTTTGCAGATGACACTAAACTGGGAGGAGTGGTAGATATGCTGGAGGGTAGGGACAGGATATAGAGGGACCTAGACAAATTAGAGGGTTGGGCCAAAAGAAACCTAATGAGGTTCAACAAGGACAAGTGCAGCGTCCTGCACTTAGGACGGAAGAATCCCATTCACTGTTACAGACTAGGGACCGAATGGCTAGGAAGGAGTTCTGCAGAAAAGGACCTAGGGGTTAGAGTGGACGAGAAGCTGGATATGAGTCAACAGTGTGCTCTTGTTGCCAAGAAGGCTAATGGCATTTTGGGCTGTATAAGTAGGGGCATTGCCAGCAGATCGAGGGACGTGATCATTCCCCTCTATTCGACATTGGTGAGGCCTCATCTGGAGTATTGTGTCCAGTTTTGGGCCCCACACTACAAGATGGATGTGGAAAAATTGGAAAGAATCCAGTGGAGGGCAACAAAAATTATTAGGGGTCTGGAGCACATGACTTCTGAGGAGAGGCTGAGGGAATTGGGATTGTTTAGTCTGCAGAAGAGAAGAATGAGGGGGGATTTGATAGCTGCTTTCAACTACCTGAAAGGGGGTTCCAAAGAGGATGGATCTAATCTGTTCTCAGCGGTACCAGATGACAGAACAAGGAGTAATGGTCTCAAGTTGCAGTGGGGGGAGGTTTAGGTTGGATATTAGCAACAAATTTTCAACAGGAGAGTGGTGAAGCACTGGAATGGGTTACCTGAGGAGGTGGTGGAATTTCCTTCCTTCGAGGTTTTTAAGGTCAGGCTTGACAAAGCCCTGGCTGGAAAGCGTTAGTTGGGAATTGGTCCTGCTTTGAGCAGGGGGTTGGACTAGATGACCTCCTAAGGTCCCTTCCAACCCTGATATTCTATGATTCTATGACCTCAACTGAAAATCCTTTGCAGCAGATTAAGCCCATTACTTCTTGTCCCACCTTCCATGGACATGGAGAACAATTGATGAGTCCTCTTTATAACAGCCCTGAACAAATTTGAAGACTGTTACTTGGTTTCCTCTCAGTCTTCTTTTCTCAAGACTAAATATACCCAGTTTGTTTAACCTTTCCTCATAGGTCAGGTTTTCTAAATCTTTTATCATTTCTGTTGCACTCCTCTGAACTTTTTCCTGTTTGTCCTCAGCTTTCCTAAATTGCGGTGCCCAGAATTGGACCCAGTACTCTAGCTGAGGCCTCACCAGTGCCCTGTAGAGTGAGACAATTACCTCCCATGTCATACATTCAATAATACTCCTGTCCGTGCATCCCAGAATATTATTGTTTTTCGCAACTGCATCGCATTGTTGACTCATATTCACTTTGTGACCCACTATAACCCCCAGATTCTTTTCAGCAGCACTACTGCCTAGCCAATTATTCCCCATTTTATAGTCCTGCACTTGATTTTTCCTTCCTAAGTGAAATACTTTGCAGTTATCTTTATGGAATTTCATCTTGTTGATTTCAGACCAATTCCCCAATTTGTCAAGGTCTTTCTGAATTCTAATCCTGTCCTCCAAAATGCTGGCAAGCCTTCCCAGCTTGGCGTCATCTGAAATTTTATACGCATACTCTCCACTCCATTAGCCAAGTTGTTAATCAAAATATCTAATAATACTGGACCCAGGACTGAGCCCTGTGGGACCCCACTAGATATGCTCCCCAATTTGACAGCAAACCGTTCATAACCACTCTTTGAGTACAGACTTTAAACTAGTGTTGCACCCACCTTATAAGAATTTCATTTAGACCACATTTCCCTAATTTGCCCATGGTGACTGTGACAAAAGCCTTCCTAAAATCAAGGCATAAGAACGTAAGAATGGCCATACTGGGTCAGATCAATGGTCCATCTAGGCCAGCACCAGATCCTACAGAGGGAATGAACAGAACAGAGCAATTATTGAGTGATCCATGCTCTGTCATCCAATCCCAGCATCTAGCAGTCAGAGGTTAGGGACACCCAGAACATGGGGTTGCGTCCCTGACCATTTTGGCTAATAGCCATTGACAGACCAATCCTCCATGAACTTACATAGTTCTTTTTTGAATCCGGCTATACTTTGGCCTTCACAACATCCCATGTCAACAAGTTTCACAAATTGTGCATTGCATGAAGAAGTACTTCCTTATGCTAGTTTTAAATCTGCTGCCTATTAATTTCATTGGGTGACCCCTCATTTCTGTGTGGTATGAAGGGGTAAATAACTCTTCTCTATTCACTTTCTCTGCACCGCGTATAATTTTGTAGACCTCTGTCATATCCCCCCTTAGTCATCTCTTTTCAAAGCTTGAACAAATACCAGTCTTTTTAATCACTCATATGGAAGCTGTTCCATGACCCGAATCATTTTTGTTGCCCTTCTCTGTACCTTATCCAATACTAATATATCTCTTTTCAGATGGCTTGACCGGAACTGCACACAGTATTCAAGATGTGGGTGTATCATGGATTTGTACAGTGGCAATATGATATTTTCTGTCTTATTATCTATCCCTTTTATAATGGTTCCTAATGTTTCTGGACTGTCAGTGCATATGGATGAGATGCTTTCAGAGAATTATCCACGGTGACTCCAAGATCTCTTTCCTGAGTAGGAACAGCTAATTTAGACCCCATCATTTTGTATGTATACATGGGATTATTTTTCCAGTGTGCATTACTTTTCACTTCTCAACATTGAATTTCGTCTGCCATTTTGTTGCCTAGCCCAGCAATTTTGCGAGATCCCTTTGTAACTCTTCACAGTCAGCTTTGGACTTATTTATCTTGAGTAATTTAGTATCATCTGCAAACTTTGCCACCTCACTGTTTACCCCCTTTTCCAGATAATTTATGAATATGTTGCACTGCACTGGTCCCAGTTCAGATTCTTGTGGAACCCCCACTCTATATCACTCTCCGTTGTGAAATCTGACAGTTGATTCCTACCCTTTGTTTCCTATCTTTTCACCAATTACTGATCTATGAGAGGACTGTCTCTCTCATCCTAGGACTGCTTACTTTGCTTAAAAGCCTTGGGTGTGGGACCTTGCCAAAGGCTTTCTGAAAGTCCAAGTACACTAAATCAACTGGGATCATCCTTGTCCACCTGTGTGTTGTCACCCTCAAATAATTCTAATAGTTTGGTGAGACATGATTCCCCTTTACCAAAGCCATTACGACTCTTCCCCAACATTAAATGTTCATCTGTGTATCTGATAATTCTTGTCTTTACTGTAATTTCATCCATTTTGCCTGGTACTGGAGTTAGTCTTACTGGCCTGTACTTTCCAGGATTGCCTCTGGAGCCTTTTTTTAAAAAAAAAATAGGTGTTAGATTAGCTGACCTCAGGCATCTGGTAGAGAGGCTGATTTAAGTAATAGGTTACGTACCACAGTTAGTAGCTTTGCAATTTCATATTTGAGTTCCTTCCAAATTCTTGGGCCAATACCATTTGGTCCTGGTGACTTATTACTGTTTAATTTATCAATTTGTTCCAAAACTGCCTCTATTGACAACCTGAATCTGAGACAATTCCTCACATTTGTCACCTAAAAAGAATGGCTCAGGTGTGGGAATCTACATCACATCCTCTGTAGTGAAGAGCAATGCAAAGAATGCATTTAGCCTTTCTACAACGAATTTGTCTTCCTTGAGTGCTCCATTAGCACCTCAATCGTCCAGTGGCCACACTGATTCTTTGGCAGGCTTCCTGCTTTTGATGTACTTAAAAAAAATTGCTGTTAGTTTTTGTCTTTTGCTAGTTTTTTCTTAAAATTCTTTTTTAGCCTGTCTAATTATACTTTTACCATTGACTTGCCAGAGTTTATGCTCCTTTCTATTTTCCTCAGTAGCTTTTGGCTTCCAGTTTTTAAGGGATGTCTTTTTATCACTGACTCTTTTACTCTGCTGTTTAGCCATGATGGCATTATTTGGTCCTCCTACTGTTGTTTGTTGTTTATTGTTTATTATTTATTATTTAATTTTATTGTTTTATTCAGGGTATTCATCTACTTTGAGTCTCTATTATAGTGTTTTAAATGGTTTCCATGCATTTTGCAGGCATTTCACTGTTGTGACTGTTCCTTTTAATTTCCATTTAACTAGCGTTCTCATTTTTGTGTAGTTCCTGTATTTGAAGTGAAATGCTACTGTGGTGGGTTTCTTTGGTATTTCCCCCATACAAGGATGTTAACTTTAATTGGATTACGGTTGCTATTATCAGGGAGTTCACCTATATTTACCTCTTGGACCAGATTCTGTGTTCGACTTAGGACTAGATCAAGAATTGCTTCTACCCTTGTAGGACTAGCTACTCAAGAAGCAGTCACATCTACTGCTTCCCCCCATCCACTAAGTCGGTAACCCTGTCAAAGAAGAATTTAGGTTGGTTTGGTATGATTTGTTCTTGACAAATCCATGCTGGCTATTCCTTATAACCCTATTATGTGTGTGACAGGTTGGATCACAGAAACCCCCTTGGGAGCTGCCACCCGATGTGCAAAGACTACCCCTGCTTCTGTTTTCCCTGCCAGCTCAGGACTCCAGCACCCTGTCTTGCTGAGCCAGACACTCCCGTCTGGCTCCAACACAGACCCAGGGTCTGAATCACTTGTCCCAAAGCTGCAAGTTTACCTGAAAACAGCTCACAGTAGTGTGCTTGTCTTTAGCACTCAGATGCCCAACTCCCAATGGGGTCTAAACCCAGATAAATCCGTTTTACCCTGTATAAAGCTTATGCAGGGCAAACTCATAAATTGTTCGCCCTCTATAACACTGATAGAGAGATATGCACAGTTGTTTGCTCCCCCAGGTATTAATACATACTCTGAGTAAATTACTAAATAAAAAGTGATTTTATTAAATACAGACAGTAGGATTTAAGTGGTTCAAAGTAGTAACAGACAGAACAAAGTAAGTCACCAAGCAAAATAAAATAAAATGCGCAAATCTATGCCTAATCAAACTGAATACAGATAATCTCACCCTCAGAGATGCTTCAGTAAGTTTTTCTCAGACTGGACATCTTCCAGGCCTGGGCACAATTCTTTCCCCGGTACAGCTCTTGTTGCAGCTCAGGTGGTAGCTAGGGGATTCTTCATGATGGCTCCTCTCTCCCCTTTGTTCTCTTCCACCCCTTTATATATCTTTTGCATAAGGCGGGAACCCTTTGTCCCTCTGGGTTTCCACCCCCCCTCACTGGAAAAGCACTAGGTTAAAGATGGATTCCAGTTCAGGTGACATGATCACATGTCACTGCAAGACTTCATTACTCACTTGCCAGCACACACATATACAGGAAGACTCACAGGTAAATACAGCCATCTGCAGACAATGGGAGTCATCAAGATTCCAAACCATCATTAATGGTCCACACTTTACACAATTACAATAGGCCTTCAGAGTTACATTTTATATTTCTAGTTTTAGATACAAGAGTGGTACATTTATACAAATCAGATGATCATACTCAGTGGATTATAAGCTTTGTAATGATACCTTACAAGAGACCTTTTGCATGAAGCATATCCCAGTTACGTTACATTCACTTATTACCGTATTTTCTCTAAAACTATCTCAGTTACATTATATTGAATTATCAAGTTTTTATAAAACCATATAGACTGCACAACGTCACAATGTAATTAATTATGTAATTGTGTGTGTGTAAAATACATACAGGCATATGTGTTTATCATGTATTTCATCACTGATTTATCTTTGTATTGTTAAGTATTCATAGAGTTCCTCCCATGAAATGGTTTATTAGCAGTGATGGGAAAGGCAGGACAGAAGCTGCTAGTCACCCACACTGATCATGGCTGGCTTTCCATTCTGACAGGCCGTGACAGAATCAATTATTTGTACCTGACTATCTTCTGCACATTTCTCTGTAACTCAGGCGTGGCCTCTCTATTCCAACAAGATGAGATTTCTGCTGTCACCTTGCTTTCAGTGTGGCCCTCATTCACTGTCACCCATATACTTGTGCACAAACGTTTTGTGGCAGGAACAGTGGGAAACAGCTGGTGGGTTGATGGCTAGAAGGAATTAGATAGGAACAATCTATTTCGGTTTACCTGTAATTGAGGAGAAGACAGTAGTCTAGACTGAACACTACTGAGCTGACGGAGTGGACAGCGTGGAAGACTGAAAATGAGATCTTGTGTTCCCAGCTTCACAACTGCACTGGGGCTCGGTGAAATGTGTCGTGATTGGTTTGGGCTTTTTGCGGGGGCTTCAAGTAGTCATTTAATAACATTTTTAGGACTGGATTTTCATTTACACTAAGTCCCTTGTACACCCCGCAGGCAATGTACAGTGACTTGCATCTGAAGAAGTGAGGTTCTTACCCACGAAAGCTTATGCTCCCAGTACTTCTGTTAGTCTCAAAGGTGCCACAGGACCCTCTGTTGCTTTTTACAGATTCAGACTAACACGGCTACCCCTCTGATAAGTGGCTTTATAGTGAGTGTGAATTAAACTGGTGTAAAACTGCCTGAATGGTGTAAAGGGGTAATGGTGTAAATTTCTTCTCAATCCCACTCCAGTGGGGAGCACAGGGTAACTGAGGGGTTTTTTTTGTTCCCAGAAATGACAGCAGGTTAGGAGTTTCTGCGCGGAAGAGCAAAGCTGCAGAGGTGAGGTGTATGTGTTTGGCTCTGTGGGTGCTGATGTTCTCATCATCCTTATTTCCTGCATGAATGAATTCCATCATTTTGGGCCTACTGTCATGAAAGCCTTCCATCCCATGGTCCAGCTGATGCATTCATCCTCATCCTCAATGTCTTGTTGCCAGCAGTAACTCCTAGGGTGTCCTGCGCATAGTTTAGAAGGTAGGAGAGGGGACAATGTGGACAGGGAGCATCTGTTTTCCAGGGTTGAGTGGGGCCCCAGGAAGTGGCTGAGAATCCTTGAAATGGTCACAGTTTTCACTCAGACTATGGAACACTGAAGCAGTGAAAAGGCCCTACTTCTGTGGGAGTAGGGCTGTGGAATTCCAGGCGTATTGCCTTGACATTTACCAAATCACTTTTCTTCTGTGCTTGGCTGTTCGGTTGTTTGTTTCATAGAAAGAGGTGATCTAGCCCAAAACATGTTTCTGTTTGGTTTGAGGAGGGAAAAAAAAAATCAGCTCGGTTTTTATTTGCAATTCCCTGATTTTTAATAAGTCAGTCACTGAATTTGGTAGCCCACCACTACCCATTTGGAATGACAATGGTAGTGTCACAAAAGCATAGTTAACCAAGCGGTCTGTTAATGTACAGAGCCCTGGATCGTTATTATACACTGTAGCTTTCTGTCCCAAAGTCATCTCTTCTATTGTACTTGGCATCTGTACTTTGGCTCTCATCTCTATTGCAGCAATCCATAAATCCTCATCCCACCCGTGTTAATTCAGACACGCATTGTCTACAACTACCCTGTACTCCAGAGCCACCAGACTGTAGAAAGTGCTTCATTTATAAAGGGGAAATGAAAGCTCCAGTAGAGGGTTGCAACAATTACAACTATTTGATTAGTTGCAATAGGGCTATAATTAGCTCTTATTTAAGAAGGCATATGGCTCCAACAGATGGGAAAGGAAGAAGCAAGTCAGATAAACAGTTCTATTTGCATGAGACTTTCTGGTCTTTTGTTGTGGGTTTTTTGCACTATAGTGCTTGGTTTTTAATGTTCATTCAAGGAATGTCTACAGGTTCTACTTTTCCATAGCAAAATTAGCAGGCCTTCAAGTGTCTATAAACCGTGGCAACAGCAAGGGAAACAAAAAGTAAATAGAGGACAGACAGATCCTTAGCAATTAAATATACTAGGCCTGACTTTTCAAGGTATCAGCTCACTGAAGTCAGAGGGAGCTTCAGACACAGGCTATAAGGAGGAAAGATGGCCCAGGGGTTAAGGTGCTGATCAGGCACTCAGGAAATCTGGGTTCAGTTACTGGCTCTACCACAAACTTCCGGTGTAATCTTAGGCAAGTCACTTAAGGCCAGATTTTTAAAGGTATCTAGACATCTAACAGCTATTGGTGCCTTAGTTCCCAGTCTGTAACATGGAGGTAATAGTTCTAGCCTACCTTTAATGGGTTGTGAGGTATTTTGGATGCTGTGGTAATAGGGGACATATAAGTACTCAAATTAAGATTTGTTTCTTGCAGCTGTATATTATTAACTGGAAATATAAGTGTTAAAGGATAAATTGCTCTTCACATGACAGCATGGGGGGAGGGACAGCTCAGTGGTTTGAGCATTGGCCTGCTAAACCCAGCATTGTGAGCTCAATCCTTGAGGGGGCTATTTAGGGATATGGGGCAAAAATCTGCTGGATGATTTAGTTGGAGATTGGTCCTGCTTTGAGCAGGGGGTTGGACTAGATGATCTCCTGAGGTCCCTTCCAACCCTGATATTCTGTGATCTTTACAGTGTGTACCATGCTTTATTAATGCAGCAGCTTGGTTCATATGCACTCTTTCACAGTAGCTCTTTCTTTAAATTAAGGCTTAGTAGAGTCTAGTATTCTGACCCTAAGAGCACCCCAGTGCCAGATGGCAAGGATCTCCTTGGTACAGAACAGTAAAACTCAGCTGGGCTCAGCAGCTCAATACACCTCATACACTGTTGTCATGACATCTGTTGAAAGATGTCTTGTAATATAGTCTTTGAAGATGAATAACACACTGCTCATTAATATGACTGTAAAATGTATGTAATGAATCTGCATTTGACATTATGGAGGCTTTCTGCTATTAGGGTTTGGAGTCTGTAAACAGACCAAGGAGGCAAAACCGGGTTTTTCCAGGCAAAGGAGAATGACCAAGACCTTTTTGGCTTCTGGTGTCAGGGCCCTGAGCTAAAGTTGCACAGAAGCATTTAGAGTTACAGGGTAGGTGATGACACGAGCTCTTACTGTCTGGATGAATCCCAAAGCATCACAAGTGTCTTTGTTTATTTGCACGCTGGTGTCATTTTATTGTTTTCTGTAGTCATTAAGAGAGATTGAAGAAGTCCGCAGCGTTTGAATAATCATCTTATTTGGTGTACTGGTTTATTAAAAAGAACAGGAGTACTTGTGGCACCTTAGAGAATAACAAAATTTATTTGAGCATAAGCTTTCGTGGGCCTGGTTTATTAAAGGAATCCAAAGAAAACAACAACAACATAAAGTGAAGAATATTAATGAGTTTATAAATGTTAGGCCTGTTCTCTGTACTGATTCTTTCCATGGTTGTTTAATATCCCACCCACACATATTTTACACATGTCACAAAATCCCAAGTATCCTGCCGAGTTGTACTTTGCAGAGGGAGGGATACAAAGGTGCCCTCATTCCTATGACATTGGATGGGATTCTAACCCTCTGTATAGGGTAACATTTAGAACAAAAATAACAACCTGGGGCAACTACATGGTAAACTATGTGGAACCATAACAATAGGCTTGATTGTAACTTTGCCCCTTAGGCAGGGGTGAGGCATAGACACACCAGGACAGGAGCAGAGATCGAATTCCTCCTCCTCTTCCTTGAGGGAAGAATAAGTTACTTCACCCCTCTTCGTGGAGCAGCTCATTCCCTCATTGTGTTCCTGGCCAGCTGGCCTGGGGAGGGAGCAAGGGCAGAGCCAAAATTCTTTCCACTCCCTACCCTTTCTCCATCAAGTCCTGCTCGCCTTCACCCCCTTTCGATGAAATATCAGGATCCTGGGTGAAAGTAGGCAGGATTAGTGTCAGGAGCTCAGGAGTTGGGAACTGAAGCTAGGGGTCAGAGCCAGTGTCAGAAGCAAGAGTCAGGCTGGGGGTCAAAGCTGGAGTCTGAATCAGGAGTAAAGCCAAGGGTGAGAGCCAGAGTCAGGAATTAGGCCGAGAGTCAATATCAGGGTCAGTGTTCGGATTCCAGGGGTTGATCGGGAGTCAGGATCCAAGTCTGAATCAAGATCAATACCAGGAATTCAAAGGCAGAGAAGAAAGGCAGTTATGACAGCTAGCCAGGGATTCACATTGTTGCCTGGGCACTTCCTGGTATGCTCCATGGGCTTATAGGATCAAGGAGCCAATCAGGGATTGCTAAAACAGCTGTCAGCTGGATCACTGGAGGTAGAACTTCCTCTGGCATGCAACCTCTGCAAATCATGCATCACAGGGAGCGGTCAGATTACAGCTGCCATTGGGTGGCAATGTGAGGATGTCAGTTGCCTGGTAACCCTGAAGGCCCAGGTTTAAGTCATGCAGATCCTTTTCACACATATATCCACACCCCATTGGGACAACACCCTGCCAGGCTAGGTTGTCCGGGTGCACTGCATGGAAGGCCTCCATGAGGTCAGGTGCGTGTACCTGGGACACCAGCTCCCACAATCACTCGTTGGGGCCATAGACTTCCCAATTAGTGAAACACCAGAGCAAGCCGTGTTTCATTTCAGAGTCCAGTATTATATTCGTCATGACCCTGCACTGCACTAAAAGGAGAGGTGGCTGTGTTCAGCATGCAAAAGAACTGTTGACCTTTGGCTTCAAAAGAAACACATGAAACTCTCGGTGTACTCGGAAGGATCTGGGTACTCAGAGCCAAACGATCACAGGGTTGATTGGTTATGGGCCATGGTACTGGCGTTCCACTTTGCAACAGGGCTGGTCCATGCAGAGGTGTTGTGCTGGCACCCACACTTTCTGCCCCACAGAAAACGCTGGGCCTTCCTGATGCTGACGGTCAACGTGTCGTTCGTAGTCCTTTTGCGTTTTCAAGATGTGTTTAAAGCTCCTTCTGCATCTTGTGGATCTGCTGGACCCAGTCGGCAGCTGTGGGGTTCGTAGAGGTGGTGGGTACAGCTGGGTGGAGACAGGGATAGAACACAAAGTTCTTATAAAAAGGACTTTGCCTGGTGAACACATGGTCGGTGTTGTTGTAGAACTCAGCCTGGTAATTCGTAAAGTATCTCAGGTATTGCTCCAAAACCTGATTTACTCTCTCACACAGGCCATCAGTTTGTGAATGATAAGCAGAGGACGTATAGGCATGGACCTCCCACAGATGTAGAATTACCACAAAACTGTGATATGAATTTTGCTCATTGGTTGGATGCGATCCGTTCGGGGAGTCCATAAAGCCGAATGATGTGTATCATCAGGAGCTGGGCCATTTTTGTCTATGGAGGCAGATGTACAAGAGGGGGGTGAACTGGGCCATTTTACTTAGTAGATTTACTGCAGTGAGGATGACTGTGTGCCTGTCAGGCATGGGAAACTTGTCCATCAAATCCAGGGAAATGGCCGCCCAGAGTTCAGCTGAGGTTTCTGAAGGCATTAGAGTGCTGTGGGCCTTAGTGGGCAGTTTCTTGTTGCAAGTGCGTAGCTCACAGGAGCCGAGGTAGGAGTGTACCGTTGCATGCATCTGCAGCCACCAGAAGGAACAGGCAACAAAGAGATGAGTCTTGAGGTGGCTGAAGTGGCCAGGTAGTGGTGCGTCATGACAGAGCCACAGCACCTCCCATTGAGGATGTCCTGTGGAATGTGTAAACAGCTCCTGTTCTAGAGGAAGCCATCCCAAAGCTGCTGTTGTCTCTTATTTACTGCCTCAAGGCTCCTGGAAAGGGCCTCCTCCTTTTTTAGCTGAACCAATGAGGGACAGGAGGTCTTGGGGAATGGTGGCATCCAGGAAATTATGGGGCTTGAGGATGAAAGGCTCCATGCGGGCGAGGGAGTAGCTGGCAAGGCATTTGCCTTTTTCCAGCAAGGTGTTGGTGATGGTAAAAAATCTGTGAGGAACAGGGTACATCAAAGGTGTCTTTGGTTCAGCGCCTTTGCACTATGGAGATACTCTACATGATCTTTGTATACCTGGGTTTTTTTCTCCTTCCTCTGCATCATGGGGCACAGGTCTCTTACAGGTTTAAATTAGTGTAAATAGTGGATTCTCTGTACACCTCTACCCCGATATAACGTGACTCGATATAACACGAATTTGGATATAACGTGGTAAAGCATTGCTCTGGGGGGTGGGGTGTGCACTCCGGTGGATCAAAGCAAGTTCAATATAACTCGATTTCACCTATAACAAGGTAAGATTTTTTTGGCTCCCGAGGACAGCGTTATATCGAGGTAGAGGTGTAACTTGAAGTCTTTAAATCATGATTTCAGGATTTCAGTAACCCAATGACAGGTTAGGGGATCTGTTAAAGGAGGGGTGGGTAAGGTTCAGTGGCCTACAATGTGTCGGAGGTCAGACTAGATGATCATAATGGTCCCTTTTGACCTTAAAGTCTATGGGTGTAGCCTATAGAGAGGATGCTTGCTTATGGTATATAGAAATGTAAGTAGGCCCAAAAATCTATTTCCTAAAAGTAGGTTTAACAATAGTCAAGTGAGGCCTAATAAAATATGAATGAAGTGAGACAATTCAGAGGCAAGTTTTAGATAAGTTAGGGCATCACCCCAGCTCATGTTGTAAACATGTTTTGGTCCTAACTGGTTTATACAAGTGTTTCAGATAAAATGTTAATGTTTTGGAAAATACTGTCTGTATTCCTAGTTATTGGGATGGCATTTATGCAGATGGTAATGCACACGATGCTTAATGTTAAATAGGCAATGAGAAAGTAGAAAATATTTAATTATGGTAGCAGAAATACACACATGGTAAAAATTAGATTTAATGTTAATTAACTAAGGGGCATTATCATAATTAATTATAAAAAGGGTAGTATGCTGATTTTAGATAGGTGCACCCATCCACCATCAAGGCACCATTAGAGAAAGGATTATACCATTTTTCTCAGTCAGGGGCTGATCACCCCTGGATGCATCATTTCATTTTAGAATGTGAGTATACATGCAGTGTATGGTTATGTTGTGATGCCTGATTGCTTAACTAACTACTGTATATTAAATAAAATCATTAATTTGATCATTCATTGTGTCATTCACAGTCCTCCACAAAATTAAATGATCTGTAACCACCCTGGAGATTGATACCCTAAAGAGTTCAGTTTGGTTTTATTCTTTATTTTTAAATTACTAATTGGGAACGCGTAAATCAAAAATTACATGGACACCTTCGAGGCGGTGTCATCTTTTCTCAAAGGCAGCTTTGCTTGCTAGAAGCTCCTTATATAAAATCTCATAATTTTGTTCTCCCAGAGTGATTTTCAGGGATTAATAGGCACAGCGAAGCAGGTGCTATTGGGGGTCACATCTTTGGGAAAATATTGCCCCTATTGCTCCATTAGATTTATCAGTCTTGATGACAAAGGCCCACATCGGGTCAGGATGGATCAGGACTGGAGCACAAGTGAAGACCCTCTTGAATTGATTGAACACTCATTGAGCCTCTTGAGACCAGGTGAAGGAGATATGTTTGTGGAGGAGTGTTGTCAGTGGGGCTATTCATTCCGAGAACCCAGGAATGAAGCACCTATAAAAAATAGTGAACCCCAGGAAGTGTTGGATCTCCTTGATGTTCCAGTGGCCTGCCCAGCTCCGAACAGCATCCACCTTCCCAGGGTCCATTCTGAGGCCCTCCAGGGACCAGATGTCATGCAAATACTGCACAGAGTGCTGGTTGAAACTGCATTTCTTGAGTTTTACAAATAGGCCATGTTGTTGGAGCTGATCCAGGACTGACCAGACATGTTGAATGTGTTACTCAAAGCTTTCTCAGAAGATGAGTATATCTTTGAGATAGACTATGATATATTGGTCTAGAATGTCATGAAATATCTTGTTCACAAAGTGCTGGAATATTGCTGGGGTATTTGTAAGACCAAATAGCAATACCAAATATTCGTAGTGGCTATACCAGTTCAAAAGGCCATTTCCCACTCATTCTCTGCATGAATCTGCACCAGATTGTAGTCTCCTCTTAGGTCAAGCTTGGTAAATACCTGGGCTGATTGTATGTGGTCTAACAATTCTGTCATGAGTGGGAGCAGGTAACAATTTCTGATGGTTACCTGGTTGAGGGCCTGGTAATACACATGTAAGTGCAGGTCCAATCAGTCTTTTAACTAAAAGAACCAGAGCCCTGGCAGGGGAGGTGGAAGGATGGATAAAATTCCTTGACTATGTTAACCTGGAGATAGGATCACAAGGTGTCCAGTTCCAGCTCTGATATGGCATAGATGCAGCCAAAAGTTATCTTGGTCCCAGGTTGCAGCTCAGTCGGACAATCATAGTCATGGTGTGGTGGTAGGATGTCCGCTTCTTTTTTTTTCCCCTCAAAAATATCTGCATAGTCATGGTACTTGGCGGGAAAAGCAAGAGCCAGCTCTGACAGTGGTCCCAGTTTGGCCACAGCCTGGACCAGAGGGCACCTCGGCAGCAACTTGGACTTGCGTCTTGAAGCCAGGATTTGTCCAGTGGTGCATGCAAACAAACTTGCTGACAGAATTTAGAGCGGAAACTGACACTCTGCTCCCACCCGAGGATGTGTGGGTCATGAGTGACCAGCCATGAGTCTCTGAGAATTATGAGGAAGTGGGATGAGCGGATCATATGATTTCTCAATAGTCCTGGATAACAACTTCCAGAGGCACTGTTTCAATTGTTACCAGGCCTGAGGACAGGAATGAACCATCTATAGTCTCTGTGGCCATGCCCTGTTTTTTTTGCTGAACCAGAATGGCCAAGGCTTGTGCTGTATCGGCATCTATAAAATTATCCACAGCTCTGGAGTACGTGAGCACCCACTGATGGGGAATTCACTGGGGTTCCCTAGGATGTGCAGGCAAACCTCAACTTGCAGGTCTGATGGGGGCTCGCTGTGCCTTCGATGTGCTCCATGAGAAGTGGGGGGCATCAGGAGACTAATTACAAATCCTAGTTTTGCCTGGTCTGTGGGGTAGAACCAGGGTCAGAACAGGAACAGCAGATGACATTGGTGGAGGAACCCCCTAAATTTTTGACAGTCTCCATTGCAACAAGGAGTATTCGTCATGTAGCCAGGTAGGCTGCACCACTTCTGTTCAGAACATGAGACATTCCCTTCTGGGGGCTGTCAACCCATTCAGTTGTATCTAGTGCCCTTTGGGTCATGCTGGGTAGGGAGTGGCCTCCTGATGCCATGTCCCCACAGGGCCAACCTTCTTCATGGGTTATGAGGAGTCCAAGCAAACTGTCAGGATCCTGGGCAAAGGTAGGCAGGACTAGTGGCAGGAGCTTGGGAGCCAGGAACCAAAGCCAAGGGTCAGAGCTTGTCGGAGTCAAGAGTCAAGTGCAGAGTCCAAGTCAGGAGGAAAGCTGAGGGCTAGAACTAGAGATGGGGTCAGGAATGGAGCTCAAGGTATCAGGCTCAGTGTTTGAGTTTTGGGAGCCAATCAGCAGTCAAGATCCAAGTCAGAGGGGTCACTAAGACAACTGTCAGTCGGATCAATTGAGTCGGAACTTCCCATGGCTTGCAACCTCTGCAGATGGTGTGTTGCAGGCAGGGCCTAAATTACAGCATGAGGGTGCTATTTACCCAGTAGCCCTGAAAGCCCAGGTTCAAATCTTGTCAGTCCTCACAGGAGGTCACAATCTGAGCAGGACTAAATGTGTGTGGGGAGGAATAAGGGACGTCTCCTTCCCTGCTCAGTTTAGAAAGGGCTGTGTCAATCTAGTGCAGAGAGACTAATAGGCATGTTGTGTGGAACATAATTTGCTTCAGGGTGGGGATCATAATTCGATTTCTCTGGGGAGAACATATTTTTCACACATTTCAGCATTTTCATTGGAAATGATTGCTTTAGGCAAACTAGTCATTGTTAAGGCAACTAATCATGGGCTATGTTCCAAGGCTTTTCTGATGATGTCTTATATCTAGGTTTTCTGATTTTATGTTTGAACTGATAAACACCAATAAAACGCCCTTGGCACATACACAAAGAAATTGGTGTTTATCCAATAAACTCCAGAATTGGTTATTCAGTTTGTGTTGACTTCGCCCCTTTCCCACAGCTGTTTGTTTATGTAGGTGATGGCACTGCTCCCTAGCATGTATCTAAGGGCTTGTCTACATGGAGCAGTAATGCAGATTACAGGGGGGTGATTTCTAAATAATGTTGCACATTAATTGGTCTGTGTAGGCCTTGCTGCTGTGCAATAAAGGTTCCCTTGTGTGTTTTAACGTCGTGCTGTTTGGAGCAGTACATCACGTATGTACTAAGAGACAGCCCTGAAAAAACCAAATGTATGGATATCTACATAGAACTCAAAAAATGTTAAAAATGAACCCTGAAAAGTAAAATTAATATACCCTGAAAAACACAAGCCCTCGTTATTGCCTATTAGGAACATCTAGAGTTACAGGGCAGTGGGATATGTGATGTGGTGTTGTTGGTTATATAGGGGACAGAAGATCATGTGTGGTTCAAGCACTCGCCTGGGACAAGGGAGAAGAGTAGCATTCACTTCAGAGCTCTGCAGCAGACTTCCTGTGTGATTTTAGACAAGTCATTCAATCTCTCTGTGTCTCCGTGTGCTGTCTAGACTGGCATTACAAACCCTTCCCAACCTCACAGAGGTGCGGTGAGAATTAATTCATTAGTGTCTGTGAGGTGAGACACTGTGACAATGGAGACCACGTAAGCACTTGCACAGACTAGGGCCTTGACCGTGCAAACACTCATGCCCAACTTTAAGCAGGTTAGTAATCCCATTGACTTTGTTTCACATACTTAATATTTGACATGTGTGGAAGCATTCGCAGGATCAGGGCACAAACTAGCTATCCACACAGGGGAAAGAGACAGAGAGTCAAGCTTGCCAGGCAGAAAAGAGTAACATCTGATGGAGCTTTATGCAGTTTATTTCCTAATTTGGCCCCCTCACATGTTGGGAAATGTGCGGCTTTTCTTTGCAGGCAGTAATTAAATGGCTGCTAAACTGTATTCAGAACCATAGGAATTAATAACACACAAATCCTTCTTTAGACAAACAAAAAGGGACTCAGGACATTTTAAACTACAGAAGAGTTCTTTTGTGTAAGGACATGAGGCTGATCAGTCCCAAGGTTTTTAGTAATTGTCTTGGTACAGTGTTACAGTGTTGCCAATTGAACAAAATGCATGAGACTGAACCCCCCCCACCCCCCGCAAAAACAGCTACATGAGGTTATTTTAAATAACAGGAGGTTTGCATCAAATCAACCCCTCCTTCAAAAAAAACACAAACAAAAAAAGTCTTGGTCTCTGTCCAGATTTTTTAAATTAATTTTCATGCATTTATTTATTTATTTATTAACTCTGAGGAGGGTGAGGGGAGTGTGTGTCTGTCTGTGCGCACGCACATGTATGTGTGCATTAGACACAGCATGAAATTCAAGCTGAAGGGTACCAAAAATTCACACCCAAGTTGGGAGCAGTTATGACACTAGAATGAATTAGGTGATGAAAATCCTCCGATTTGCGCAGATAAATTGGCAAATGAAACCTAGTGGGAGTCAAGGCTAGGGTTGCCAGGCGTCCGGTTTTCAACTGGAATGCCCAGTCGAAAAGGGACCTTGGCGGCTCTGTTAGGCGGCACAGGGGGACCTGGGGCTAAGGCAGGCTCACGACCTGCCCTAACTCTGTGTGGCTCCCGGAAGCGGCTGCCAGGTCTCTGCAGCCCCTAGACACGTGGGCGGCCAGGGAGGCTCCATGCGCTGTCCACGCCACTAGTGCCGGCTTCGCAGTTCCCGTTGGTAGGTTACCGCGACGAGCCTCCCTGGCTGCCTTGCCCCCAACCACCTGCCCCAGCCCGGATTCCCCTCCTGTACCCCCCAACACCCCAACCCCTTGCCCCAGCCTGGAGCCCCTTCCTTCCCCCCAAAACCCTCACCCCAGAGCCCACATCCCCAGCCGGAATCCTCATCCCCCTGCATGCCTGCCCCATCCCCCTGCACGCCTGCCCCAGCCCGGAGCCCCCTCCCACACCCTGAACCCTTCATTTCTGACCCCATCCCAGAGCCTGCACCTGCAGCTGGAGCCTTCACACCCTCCTGCATCCCAGCCCCCTGCCCCAGCCCGGTGAAAGTGAGTGGGGGAGAGTGAGCGACAGAGGGAGGGGGTGGGGTCTCAGAGAAGGGGTGGGGCAGGGCAGGGGTGTTTGGTTTTGTGCGATTGGAAAGTTGGCAACCTTAGTTAAGGCCCCTTGATTTTCTATGTTTGGCACTAACGATTCGGATTGCCAACATCTCAACAGAATGGGAGCTGTGTTCTTTATAATGCTTGAGCTGTTAGCAATGTCATCTTCACTAGCAGGGGAAATAAAGGACCCCCAGGGGCCGGACTGGCTTTCAGTTCACCTTTAAAACAGCATGCATGTCTTCTGCCTAAACTCTTGTAGTTACATAGCATCAACGTGGAGGGCCCTTGATACAGCAGTGTTGTTGCCATTCTGCTGCATCTGGGTGGGACAGGATGCCAGTGTCCCAGACAGCATGGCTGAGCTTTCTGCACACCACCACACACTGCTCCATGGGGACTCCTACCACAGTCTGGCATAGTGGCTTTTTGGAGTGGGGCTGGATGCAGAGCCGAAGGCTGCAGTCACTGAAGTAGGTTGGGAGTGGATGGTGCTCAGCGTCTGGTGGGATTAGTCTACCAGTGCATTGTAGCTCTCCTCTCTGGAGCCCTCTAGGAATGCTGATCTCTGTGAACATAGGGCATGTTGAATTTCAAAGCTGAAATGTAGAGTGTTTCCATTCATTTCAGGCATCCCTATTCAGTGGAACTCCTGTACATAATGGAAAGGGATATGTGTGACGAACTGGGACTGTTGTTAATGTGGTCTTTGAATGCTGAGTGGGGAGTGTTGGCCTGGGAAGGCAGGGGAGTGTGGCTAGGATGGTCTGCATTGGGGGATGGGAGACTGGCCTTGAGGGAGGATACCTGAGCATGTAACATGAGAACCCAGGAAGGAGTTAGAGGCCAGGTGACACCTTTGCCCGGGGAAACTGAACAAAGGCTGGGGGAGGAGACGTTGTGGGGAGAGAGTGTTTTTCAGGAGCTGGCTGGTAATGGAGGAAACTGAGACGGGTCTCTGCCGGCTGGCTGAGAGTCATGGTGAATCGCAGGAAGCCGGGGATGCAGGGCCTTGTGTCCCCCCACACTCCATGACAATATGCAATTATTTTTGTTAAAGGAACAGGTTTATAAGGGGACACTTGGATATGAAGCAAGGACCACTTGATCTGCAGTCAAACACTCTACCACTGAGCTATATGGAACATTCCCCGAGGCATTGTATCCATTCACCTTATTGTATAGAATCCTAGGCATTGTTGACTGTCTTTGACTTTGACCTTCTCGATAAAAATAGTGGCTCTAATGCCGCCATGCAAATCTAACTTCCAAACCAATTATCCACTAGCAGTGGTCTGGGCAGGAATGGGTTTGAAATAAAAATTACATTAAGCTTTCCATCTCCGAAGAGAACCAGTATATCAATATCCAAATCAAATAACAGCAAAGCCCTTTTGTCTGTCAGATAGGAATAAGAATACATTAGGTCTGTAATATAATTTTCCAGGTGTCTCTAAAATGATGAGGTTTAAATTAAAATAAATATGACTGCATGCCTTTGAAGAGTTCATCTGGCTCAAGCATTCTATTGGAACAGCTGTAGCGCAACAAAGTAAATATGCTTTTTTTTTTTTTGGATTATCCACACTTATGAGCAGCAGCTGTCCAGGGAACCTGATGGGAAGACATTGGGTAGAGGAAATAATTTGTGTATTCCCAAGTATGCTTGATAAAAATCAGAGTTAGGAAAACTGACTTGAATGTAGTTTAGAGTTTCAGCCAGATGGACCCGGTAAATATTGAACTCAGTCTGATCTGGATATAACTTATATTCCTCCATAAACCCTTTTAGATAGTAAATGTTTTGGCAGTGGGGCTGTCTTTATTTATGTATCTGGTACAGGCCAAACAGACTGGTGCTAAATAAATAATCAATGATGATTATTATGCTATAGTACCATTTGCCTATCTCCCTGGCAACATGCTTGGTTTTTAGAGAGTTCCCATACCACTCCCCTCTTTTTATTTTAATTTTTGCAAATAAAATTGACAATAGGAAATACTCCATGCTGCTCCCCTATAGTAGTATCCAGAGATACGGGCTGCAAATTGTATACACATTTTCCACCAACTGGAGAGAAGTCAAACAACAGTGATCCATTCAGCAGAATTCATTCAGTACCACCTCCTCTTGATCAGAGTTTCACAAACGAGTGCTTCCTCAGACCTCCTGGCTTGCACGGGAGCAGTTGTAGCCTTGGGTTTGCAAACGACATAGTGTTGCCTGCTCTGTTCGTTTGGCAGTTGTGATGAGTACAAAACATCTGCACAAAGGTCCCAGTTCAGGAAAGCACTTCAAGCGCTTGCTTAACTCCTTTCCTGTTCATAAAAGCACACGCTTGAATGCTTTCCAGAATAGGGATAAGAGACTTAGGTTTTTGAATTCTGCCTCTCTTTACAGGAGCAAAACTTCTGCACCTTTTAAGTAGACTTGCTTGAAAGCCAGGAGAGTTGTTGAACTAGATTGTAAACTCTTGGGAGCAATGAGGATCATTTTGTTCTGGGTTTGTACAGTGCCTAGCACAATGGGGTCCTGGCCCGTGACTGGACCTTCTAAACGCACTGCTAATACAAATAAATAATAATAATATTATAATATTCCGGAAAACCATTAGTCAGAACTTATGTGAGCTGGGGTGACCTTAGGGGTGGGTAATCAGGTTGGCTACCCTGGGCACCAATGTTCAGGGGTGTCAAATCCTTGTGTTTTTTGTTTTTGGTTTTTTTTTGGTCCATTTGTTTTTGCTTGACAGGTGTTTTTATTGCTTTTGCTTGTGCATTTTGTGCGGGTTGGGGCTGGGGCATTGAAAATGTTTTCTACCCTAGGTGACAAAACCTTTAGGGCCAGTCCTGTGCTCAAGAATCATGTTTTTAAAATTCCCGTGGTCACAGAATGGCTCTGGGTAGGGCTGGATGGGAGGAAGCTTTGCAGGGATGTTGTTGCACCTAGGCAATGGAAGTGTAATTACTAGTGGACACTGATTAAAAATGATGGTACAACCTTGAAAGTCTCTGAACACCAGAGACCCTTAGATCAGTGACTGGGCATGTTCGCACTGTAGACTGCTAAGTCAGTCTGTTACTTGGATGTGAGTCTGGTATAGCCCTAGCTAGAGAACATCTATACCTCAAACTGTAGCAACTTGTGCTTTTAGTTCTGGAGGTTCTTGGTGTGTCACTCAAGAGGGAAGCTCTCATATGTTCCGGGTCCCAAGGATTCCACAGAATTAGTGGAGGTTAGGAAGAGTTTAGACATCTTTTCCTTTCATTGTATTCTTATTTTGTGGTGTCTTTGCACTTCTGTGTTTTAGCCTGGAGCAGAGAGGGGACAGCTGACCTGGCATTTCTGCCCCAGCCATGGTATTTCATGGAAAAACCTGCTTTCTCAGAAGATACTCAGCCAAATTTTACAGATTCCAAGCTACTTGGGTAGGGTTATGATGAGCTGCTTAATCATAGGAGATCAGGGTTGGAAGGGACCTCAGTAAGTTATCTAGTCCAGCCCCCTGCTCAAAGCAGGACCAATCCCCAGACAGATTTTTGCCCCGGATCCCTAAGTAGCCCTTTCAAGGATTGAACTAACAACCCTGGGTTCAGCAGGCCAATGCTCAAACCACTGAACTATCCCCCCCCTAAGTATCCTAAACCTCTCAGGAGAACCTTACAGGGCATATCCATCATTAGAAACAATGTCAGTGTTCTCCTTTAAAAAGCAGCCTGCCTGCTGCAGCTTGTTTTCTTTCAATGCCTCAGCAGGGGACCATTATCCTGCAGCAACATTATGCTCCATTAACATTAATTATTAGGAATGTGAATGTGTAATTACAAATATAAATACAATGGGCCTAATTAATCCTGGGAGCCGAAATGTAAGCTAGAAAATGATCTCTTTGCAAAAATCCAAAGCCATGCTCTGTCTGTTTTGTGCAGGTGACTCTAGCCTCTCTTCAGCCTGCGTTCATGAGAACAACGTGCACAGTAGAATATTTCAGATCTTATACAGGAACGAAGAGATTGTTATCAACGAATCGATGAACTTCAGGGTCCACTTACTCCTAGATGGCGAGAGGGTGAGTTTTCATTGGATGTGAATAAAACAGATACTTTTCTGTTACAATGCACAGGCAGTATCCAGACATCAGGCTTTCAACTGAATTCTAGAACAGAGTTGAAACTGATGGCTGGTCATGTCATCTGTGCTCTAGCCAGCACTGGGGACCTGCTCCATCTCTCTTGGAGCTTCTTGGGGCACACGGGAAGTGTGCAGTCTGCGGCGTCCTTTTGGCTAGTACAACCTGTTCTCCCACTTGGTATGCCCAGAGCTGCTATTGGGAGGTTAGGGGGGGAGCAGGGTCATGGCCCTACTTTCACTCTTGGATGGTTTGTGACCTCTCTGGGCACTAGGGAAGGAGCAATCCCTGTACTCCCCAGAGAACCGGCAGTGAAATTCTGCTTTACCCTTTCACAGCATGGAGATACATGTTCTTTGTGCCTTCCACCCATGTTGTTTACACGTACTGTCTGATCTGGTATGCCCATTCCTATGTTGCCTCTGTACAAGGACTATCATTCAATTCTGTCATTCATATCTGCTCTCAGTAATGATGAAGATCTCAAGAGATCAGCTGCTCTCACAGAAATTCAGGAAATAGACCCTTCTGGTCCTGCAGACAACCTGGAATAAATGCCCCGGGTTAGGTTTGGGCGTGGCAATTCAACCCCTTCCCCTCCCCCGCTTCTCTTCATATCCTGAAATTCAAAGAGGAGCAGATCCAGTGTTCTGGTATTGGCTCATCTGAACGTACCTGTAGCTTTAAAAACAGTTATGGTGTAAAGTCTCTTTTAGTTAAAACTACTAGAAAAATTTAAGTTTGTTTGAACTGCTGCCTCTCCTCTATTCTTACCGTGGGATTGATCTCCTGTGTTCTCGCCTAAAATATTTGTTTCTAGTTTTATGTATGATTATATGAGAAATGGACAATCATGAACTGTGAAGGAAGGGAAAATTCCCTCCTTTCACATATTGTGAAATTTGACAGAAAAAAGAGTTCTAACAAATTTAGCTGCAAATTAATTTACCATCATGATACAAAATCTGTCATTAATCAGTCTCTCTCCCCAAGTTATGGTGACTTCCACTAGGTCGAGTGGCTTCATGCTGACTGCTGCATTAGCATTTGGGACAGATTTTCCTGCCAAAAATGAAAATGATCCTGCCAGTTTCCTCACACCAGCTCAAACTCGTCCCTGTGCCTGATGTGTTGTGTGGAGCGTGGTTTAGATAATAAGCTCCTAAGGGAAATGACAGGGGCCTGATTCGCCACTCGCACACTGGCTTTACACAGATACCAACACTGTTGTCTTCACTGGAGTCACACTAAAGCAATTCGGGAGTAAATGAAAGAAGAATCAGACCTCATGTCGACTTATGTATTTACACATCACTGGATGTACTGCTGACACTGTAAATAATAAGTAACAATAACTGTCACTCAGAAACTTTGGTACTTTTCATTCCTTTGTTTGACAGCTTATTCATCACATGATAGAGCCCCGTCCTGCCAGCCTTCCTCAGATCAAGTAGCACCTCGCTTTGCAAGCAGTGGAGGAAGGTGCTACTCTGCATGAGTAAGGGTGGAAGAGTCACCGAGGCACAGAGCTGATCAATGACCAATAAAATTAGTTAGAAAGTCAGACGGGGCAACTTGGGTGCTTGAGTTACTATCCTCTGTGCATTTTGGCTGTCGGAGCTTGATTTAGAAAATATTCCAGTAAACAAGTTGCATGCACTGCCAAACAGTGTTTGGGTAATTCCAGCTAGGGGATAGGCTGCTAACAGTGTATTCGGTACAAAATAATAATAATATTGGGTGGATTTTGGTTAGATTCTCTCCTTGTGCTCTGTTCCCATAACCCAAGAGAAGCTTAAATGTCCTTTACACTTAAAAATATGGAAATAACTCTGGAGTCCAGACATAGGTGGAATATGCCACCAATTATCAGGCTTGGAGGGGTAATGAGTACACCAGTCTCCATCTAAATATGCCTCATTAAAACTCTCTAGTGTTGTGGCAGTTGGCTCTGCCTCATTCTAATATCCCAGAATGCATCATTCTTTGATTGTATTGGAAATGATTATTATGATGTTAGGTGGAATAAGCCCACAGGGTTGCAAAGGAGCCTAATTTATTTTCTCATGGGTTTCAATTTCTTTTTTAATAATAATAATAATTAATAATACATTATTATTTTATTAACAATAATAAAAAGCTGGTTCCATGCTCTTCAGTAAATGGTGATAGGACAGAATGATGCATTCTGGGGTGTGATGGTAGAGTTGAGCCACCTGACATGAATCTGAGATTCTTTACAGTCAATTTTTAGCACTTTCTGTTCTCTCAATCTGCGTATTGAAGGCACACAGCACCAATTGCTCAAATCAGCCATAGGGAAATAGAATTTCCTTTGGCTTACTTTTTTTGATTTCTAAGCTGCCTTTTAAAGATGTCATCCAGAGGAGACTAGACACCTAGGTGTTTATATAGCATTCCAAAGCAACTGTGCCCCAGTAAAACTTGAGGGCATGATCAAAAGATTATTGATGTGAAAGGAAAGCCTATGACTGATGTCAGTGACTTTTGGATAAAGGCCCCAAGGCCCAGAGTTTTGAAGGTATTTAGATGTTTTGAAGGTGTCTAAAGTCATCAGGATGGAAAAGACATTTCAAGTAGGTTCTCCCTGTTTCAGGTCTCATTGCTAACTCCAGAGCTACCTACTCATGTGCACCTCACATCACATAGTGAGGAGAAGCCATTTAATCCTTGCTATTCCCTGCTGTGTGCCTCATGTGCCCCTCCACTGTAGCTTTAGCACGACCATCGTGCCTGGAATTGTGGGGAACAGTTGGGCTGTTGTAGGGAAAGGCTTTACCAGAACTCCTTGTGCCTGACTCTGACCTAATTCACACTGGAGAAGGAATCTGATGTAAAGCCTGTTGATTTCTAAGGGCACTGTAGTCAATGGGGTTATATTGGTGCAGAGCTGGTCCGGACATTTCTATTGGAATAAATGCAGTGTCTGCAGAATTGAAATTTCCCATAGGAATATTTTGATTTGCTGATTTTTTTTTTTCATTTTTTGCATTGGGGAAATGGAAATGAAAATATTCCATTGACTGGAGAGTACTTTGTAGTGTCTGATCTTGAAAGTTCTCATTCTTCTGCAACTCTTCCTGATTTCAATGGGAGTAGCAGGTGCTCAACAGCTCTTAAGATCAGATGCCAAATTTCACCCACACTTGGTGGATGAGACTTGATCTGTCTCAGACACAGCCCCTGGATTGAATCCCTAGTTTAAATGCAGACTGCAATTCCAAAGGCTTTGCTATATAATAATTATTTCCTTTGTATCCAGCATTGACTGTGATTTGAGTTTTAGCAACAACACTACACTTAAAAAAAAAGTCTTGTTTTGATAAACATGCTTGCAGGTATTTCAAGACAAATATTCAATAGGTAGAGGTTGGAATTTCCTCATCTCAGGTCCCACCACGAGGTATCATCTCCTGCACTGCAAAATAATAGATTACTTTGGGAGGGTTTAAGTACCTTTACTTTGATTATTATGACAAAGCTAACTCCTTCTTGAATTCTAAATTATCTCCTTCCCCACCCCCACACACATAAAAAGATGTTGTTTCACCTTTGCAAGATGTAGTTAAAGCAAATGTTATACCAGGTATCATATGATTCATGCATATCTGTGTAGGTCTGGTGCCTTTGAAATGTCTTTAGTGGGTTACTGACAGGGATCAAAGTAAGTTAAAGGACTTACCGGTAGGCCGGAGTCCTGAGCAGGGGCATGGCCTCAACCAGAAGAGGCATGGCCTCAATCGGAAGAGGCGGGACCTTTAAATCACCTCCGGAGCTACCAGCTGCAGAGGTGGCTAGGAGCCCTGGGGCGATTTAAAGGGCCCGGGGTGCTGGCCGCAGCTACTGCAGTGGAGCTCCGGGTCATTTAAATCACGGCTGGAGCCCTGCTGCTAGAGCCCCGGTTTAGTGGCGGCAGGGCTTGGGCCGTGCTTTAAAGGTCCGGGGCTCCCCGCAGTGGCTCGGGAGGCGATTTAAAAGGCCCTGGGCTCCAGCCTTTAAAAGCCTGGGGAAGCCGGTCGGTCCGGCATGGCGCACCGGCTCTTGCCGATACGCCGGACAGGACCGGACTGGACTTGCTTACTTTCACCTCTGGTTACTGATATAAGGCCTTTTGCTGCAGGGAACTGAGTACCTGCTACAGTGTGCTTGTGTACAGCAATGTCATTGTAGAGAGTCTATTATACACAGAGGAGTAGTTCCTTTTCTATCAAGTAGAGGACAGGGTACACTAATCAGTAACACCTTCTTCAGTTTCTGCCCTACATTGCTATGATGTGTTAAACAGTCATTGTGTTGTACATGAGAAGTAGCTGCATTTTAGTAATAGAAGCACTGATTTCTGCTTGTATTTCAGTTAACTAAAACTAAATGCAAGACATTGTTATAAACTCCCTCCAAAAGTTGCATTGCTGGTTGAGAAAAGTGAAACAGACAATTGTTAGAGGGTTAGATTCTGCTTCCATTCTTTAGCACGTATTTCTATTGGCTTTATTAATTGTGTCAAACTATATGGTGCAGTGCTAGATCCATTCTTTCCAAGGTTAATTTAAATTAATTTGCAGCTCATCTTATTTTCTTTTTCATAAAATCGAACTCAAATTCTTTTATTAACAAAAAAATATCAGGAAAAACTTCCTGATGGTGAGCTCTATTAGACGAGGGTGTCAAACACTCAATTTGAAGGCCAGATCTGGCCCGTATGATATATTTATTTGGCCTGCTTGGTACATCCAGATTCTGCAGAATCTAAGTTGTCCTTAAAATGTTTACCCCTCATGTTTTGCAACTAAAATCTTCCTAATATGAGCCAATTGCAAACCGATAAAGTGCTTTCTTCCTAAGTCTGCAGAGAGCCTATAACAAAGGCTCTGAGAGGTATGAACACCCCTTTAATCTCATTGGGGTGTTAACTATAAAGACTAAGGATATTTGAAATGTTGGGATTAACTGTTCGCAATGTTGTAGCCATCTCGGTCCCAAAATACTAGAGACACAAGGTGGGTGAGGTAATATCTTTTATTGGACCAACTTTTGTTTGTGAAAGAGACAAGCTTTTGATTTTACATTCTGTAACCTACTAACCCCCCTTTGTCCTATGACTGCAGAGTCTTGAGTGGTCCCTTGCAACATGTGTGAACACCTTATGCTATACAATCTGTTCCACTTTGTATTTATCTGTGACACTCTGAGTATCTTTCCCAGACCTAAAGAGCTCTGTGTAAGCTCAAAAGCTTGTCTTTTCCACCAATACAAAGTGGTCCAATAAAAGATACTACCTCAGAATTAACTATTTAATTTATGATTGTTTTATCAGTAATTGGACTCTGCAGTAGTTATTGATTGAGAACCACCACGGTTCATGGTTCTGTATGAATGTAGAAGTAAAACTAGTCCCTGCTGTCAGTGAACTCACAATATTATTCAGACTAATAATTTCCTAAAGAGTAAGCTGAGCTATCCATTACTTGGAACATCTAAACTTGATGATAAAACCACTACAAATGTCCTGTGTGGGTGTGACATTCCTCAATCTGAACTGTTGAACAGCTGTGTCCCCTCAATTTTCCAACCTGGACTGCCTTTTACGCTGCTGGCCTGTTCATGCACACCCTCTAGCATGCAAAATCACTCCCAGCTGAATGATATGGGTGCTCTAGCTAGTCATTCCTGAATTATAGTGCAGAGTGACACCAGTAAATGCTCAGTCCCAGACTTGTCCCCAGAAATGTGCGTCTTGTACTGCCCAGCTCCCTCTTGGACAATACAAGCTCATAGAAAGTCTGCCATTTCATTAATAGAAAATGATATGCACAAACCCTATTATCTCAAATGGAGGTTCTCAAACATTTCAGTCCAAACATACTGGCTTAGTTAAAATAATAAAAGTTTATTAACTATGGAAAGATAGATTTTATGTGATTGCAAGTAATGAAGTGCAAAATTCAGAATTGGTTACAAAGAAATAAAAGATAAAAGACAAACTAATATCTGATTTAACAAGCTAAGTGAACTTAAAGCAATAGAATTTATCTCACGGCAGTCTGGCTGGATTTTTCAGCCAGGACCCCGCCCCCAGTTCAATTCCCTCTTTTGTCTTTCAAACATTGTTAATGCCATGAGTAGAAATGAGGGGAGAGAGGTGATTTGTGTCCTCTGTTCTCCCTTCTTATACCATTTCTTTTCTTTGAGAATCATCTCCAGCTGGAGTTCAGAGGACAGCAAGTCTGTCTGCCAAGATGTACATTTCTCGCTGACACCCTTCTTCCTGCCAACGAATGGCCGCTTAACTTGGTGACAGTCTCTTTGATTATGCTGACACCTGGCTGAGGTGCTGGCTAGCAATTTGTCTCTGAGGAACTGGTCTGGGCTGCTTCCTCAGATTTAGAATATGCCTTACTGACATCATACAAAAGAATTGTATAACTTTACAGACAATGTTGACACACATATTTCATCGGGACAGTAATGTTCAGCAAATTATGAGTTTTCAAATTATACCTCATAAGGCGTATTTTGTAAAAAAAAAAGATATCATAGTCTTGTAAAAAGGATGAACATGAGGGTACAGTCTGTCACAGTGGGACAATCTTTCACTGGCAGGGTTTGGACTAGATGAACCGATAGGACTTTTCCATCTCTAATTTCTGTGGTTTAATTAGATTGTCAGATCTTTGTGTGAGGGACTGCCTTTTTGTTCTCTGTTTGGCACAGCACAATGGCTACGGCTCCTGGGCATTACTACAATACAAATAATAATGACAATCATTCACCAAATTACTTAAATTTCTGAGTGTAGTGTAATAGGGAATTAACATGTCTGAACCAGTATGTTTTACATACTCTTTTGAGTAGAGATGAGCCAAAACCATATGACTGAACAGCCCTGCTCTGAGCACCTCTGAAGCTGTTTGAAAGCTGGATGCAACGTTTATAATGTGGGTTCTTTCTGCATTCTGAAGCACGTTCCATTTAGCAAAAGTTTGCTTACTGCTAATGCCATCAAATCTTATTCTCATTTCAGAGCAATGTATTTGTATGTCTAAAGCTGGACAGTAGCTCTGAATCCTGCTGTAGTTGACCAGTTATATTGCCCAGATGTTCTATGTATACACTTCAGCAGCTTTCTCACACTGCTCCTGCATTTCTTTGCACTCTCTTTATCAGACAAAATTATTGCTTTGTGCTTGGGTTTTGTGTGAGCTGGCTTACACAGGTAACTCTGCCCTTCTGTTCTTTGCAGGTGGAAGATGCATTAAGCGAAGCAGATTTTCAGCTCAAGTTGGACCTGCACTTTACTGATAGTGAACAACAGTGAGTGCCATTTTAAAGCCCCCTTGATATTGTAGGGACTCTCCCGCCTTTGGGTAACATGAATTCAGTGAAAGTTAAAGGGTCTTTTGGAAACTGGAGAGCTCTGATTTGGCTTCCGTCTCTCTTGCAGAGGTGCCTGCCGATTCCTCTTCCTCCCCTCCTCCATCCCTCTCCCCCACCAAGGGCATTTTTTTCATCCCTCCCCTTGCAGCAAGAGATTTTCTGTTTTAAGGGTGAAATTTTCAGAGGTGCTTGGCACTTCTCTAACTGCTACTATGGAAACAGGAAAATAGGAGTTTTCCCATTGACTCAGTGGGACCAGGGGCTGCAATTTGGGAAAGCATTGCTTTTCAGGACATGCTTCAACTTTGTCCTGGATAAGGATGGACTTAAGCAGATGTCTTGTGCTTTTCTGAATCAGGGCCAGAATTAGGTCAAGCCTGAGCACAGTTGGAAAATCTCACCCTCTGTGTGTATGGGCTAAGAGCCTGATCCTATGCCACTAAAAGCAATGAGAGTTTTGCCATTAACTTCCACAGGAAGAGGTTTCAGAGTAGCAGCCGTGTTAGTCTGTATCCGCAAAAAGAAGAACAGGAGTACTTGTGGCACCTTAGAGACTAACAAATTTATTAGAGCATAAGCTTTCGTGGACTACAGCCCACTTCTTCGGATGCATCCAAAGAAGTGGGCTGTAGTCCACGAAAGCTTATGCTCTAATAAATTTGTTAGTCTCTAAGGTGCCACAAGTACTCCTGTTCTTCTTTTCACAGGAAGAGGATCAGCCCTTGATACAGGAGCTTTGCATTACTCCTAGTTCACCGGTCTTGCCAAACCACACTTGTAGCTGTGCTTGAAGGAGCTTCTCAGGCCCTACTGAGGTCATTGAAAAGTCTTCCAGTGACTTCAGCAGGAGTTAGATGAGGTCCACAGTGAGCTCCTTGGAATTGGGCTTCACACCTAATTTGGCCCCAAGTCACCTTACACTTTACAGTGGAGCTCAATGTGCCATTTCCATTTAGCTTTTGTATGGTGTAGATGAAACGAGAGAAGCTGTGCTATTGCGTGGTGGTGGTGGTGGTGGTGACAGAGCGCGGGAAAGTGCTTTAACATGTCAGGGGTGCGATGAGGGCCTGGAGGAGAAAGCAGAGTCAGGAAAATAAACTGCAATTTATCAGAAATCATCTAGTGCATTTATTTCATTTTACAACCGTTACTGTTATCTGAACAATTATTCACCAGGCCTTTTTTAAAGAAAAGTTTCTCTAGTGGTATTTTGGTAGGAACAATTACACAAGTCTCAGTGAAACAACTCTGTTCATCCAAGGATGCTCTGAGGGGGTCTTTAAAACCCTCCAGTAACAGGTCTGTTCTTTCACTATTGCCGTCCCCCTGAGGCAAATCAGACTGCTTTGCTACGCATCCAGATCAGTGCTAAATTCTGGGTGCTGAAATTTGAATTAGCGGGGCAACCTGCTACCTGCACTTCTTCCCTGCTACCCCAAAGTTTCCCCCTAGTGTGAGCGTGGTGTACAGGAAGGAGATTGCTGCTTGTCTGGCAGACCCAGGATGGGGCTCTTGCATTCTGTCATATCTGTTTTTTACCGTAGAGTAATAATATTTACATCCCCGCTACTTGCAAGTGCAATTAAGAGATAAGCATCAGCTGAGTAAATGCTCTGGTAGCTGAGACTGTCACCGTGAAGTGATAAAAAATTCAGCTCATGTGGTCTCCCAGTCTGCTGCCTTCAATGCCATTGTAGACTGTGACAACTTAAGATTTCACTAACCCCTTGTAAACCTCTCCTTTCAGGCTGAGAGACATTCCAGCGATCCCTGTGATAAGCAGCCGTACTTTGGGGCTTCACTTCCATCCAAGAAGAGGCTTGCACCACCATGTTCCTGTCATGTTTGACTATTTCCACCTGTCAGTGATATCTGTTACAGTGCATGCCTCACTGGTAGCGTTACACCAGCCACTGATCAGGTAAAGAGCAGAGAAATGGCGGTTGTGGTACAGTTCTTATGACAATGTTCACCCATCTGATAGTAGCAGCCCGTGCTTTAGAGCGGAAGGATGGACTTGTGCTTCTGGTCCTGGACTGGGATTCCGGAAGTCTGCGTTTGTATCTTGGCTCTGCCACAGACTTCCTGAGTGTCCTTGGGCAAATTGCTTCATCTCTCTGTGCCCCAGTTCCCCTCCCTAAAATAGTGATGATAGCACAACCCCACTTGACAGGGATGTTATGAGGATGAACACATGAAAGATTGTGAGGTGCTTAGATAGGGCTGCTTGGGGCCATATAAGTCCCTTAGATGGACAGATGTGAAATATTGTCATTTCTCCCTAGATCTAGATACTGCTGTGAAGTATGTAACTATTGGTGTATGTTTATAATGCACTTTATAATGTGCACTATATGTTCTCAGTTCTCCCACCGGATAGTTTTGCCAACATCTCCCTGTGCCCCATTATGCTCCTCTATAAATGGACAGAACACTAACAGCTATGGGGTGTGGGAGGAGGGGGGAATGGCTTTCTTCTCCTGAGAGGATTTTCAAGATTTTGAGACATTTTCTCATCCTGAGTCAGGATGCAAATATGAAATCTCAAATTTTCATGAGCAGACAAACCTATTGGTTTGGGTCAACGGAAATGTTTTGTTTTGATTTTGACCTTTTTTTACTATGCATTAAATTTCAGTTTAAAAGGTTAATTGATTAAAATGAAACCTGTTACTCTTCATTTCAGAAAATATCGTCATGTGACATTTCAACAATTTCAAAACATTTTTTTTTTTGGTTTGCTGGGGAATTTTTGGGAGCTGACCCTTTCCCACAGACAGTTTGAGTTTCGATGAATTGGCATTATCAGCAACTCCCCCCTCCATCCCTGTTTTGTCAAAAAATTGCCAACCAGCTCCAGTTATTAGGCTTAATTATTGTTTATAAAGTGTTTTGTTATCCTCTAAGGCAAGGGTTCTCAAACTGGGGGTTGGGGCCCCTCAGGGGGTCACAAGGTTATTACATGGGGGGTCGCGAGCTGTCAGCCTCCACTCCAAACCCCGCTTTGCCTTCAGCGTTTATAATGGTGTTAATTTATAAAGGGGGTCATATTCAGAGGCTTGCTGTGTGAAAAGGGGTCACCAGTACAAAAGTTTGAGAACCACTGCTCTAAGGAAAAGAGCTAGAGAAGTGTAAAGTATTATTACTATAAGACATAAACAGCATGATAGGCCACTGATCTATAGCTGGGTTACTATTAAAGCTTAAAAATGTGATTTTGTGGATGTTTATGAAGAAAAGAGTGTTTTGCTTTCATGCAGTGGAATGGAAATACATTTTTGACAACACAATATATGGTCTCATTTGGTTCAGTCAATAATAATGATAATCTGAAAGTGCAATATTGTGGATTTATCTGCCTCTTGATAAACATCCAGAAACCTAAATATTAATATAGCATAAATTCACTAGCCATAAAACAGGGTAAAATAAACAGTATAAAAGCAACTTCTGTGCCATGCAGTCTCAAACAAAACCAGCCTATTAAAACCAGCATTCTTTTTTCCAAGTTCAGAGCCTTTGTGTGTAGGCAGGCTTATCTTTGCAGTGTTTGCTGGGATCACAAAGAAAAAGGCTTAATTGTAAAAGTTTTGATCTAATAATAAGACCTTATTTTTACAAAGCCTCAGTAACTTTCTGATCATAAATTCTCTATCTTGTCACAGTATATTAAGATAAAAGCAAAGCTTATTTATTTGCAGAACAAAAAAAGAAAAAATTAGTGTGTGGTAGCCTTTGGTGTTTCATCATATTTTAGTTTCCTGGGAATCTTAAATTGTTTTCATGTAGATTCAGAGATTCTAAGGCCAGAAGGGACCATCATCATCATCTAGTCTGACCTCCTGTATAACACAGGTCAGAGAACTTCCCCAAAACAATTCCTAGATCAGATCTAGATTCCTAGAGCTTTAAAAATTGTCAGTGATGGAGAATTCACCACAACCCATGGTAAATTGTTCCAGTGGTTAATTACTTTCACTGTTAAAAATTTACACCTTATTTTATCTCTTAATTTTCTAGCTTCAACTTCTAGCCACTGGATCATGTTATACTTTCTCTGCTAGACTGAAGACTCCATTATTAAATATTTTTTCCCCGTGTAGGTACTTATAGACTGTCATCAAGTCATCCCTTAACTTTCTCTTTGTTAGACTCAAGGAGCTTGCTCTATGTAGCTTATCACTATACAGAATATTTTCTAATCCTTTAATCATTCTCATGGCTCTTCTCTGAACCCTCTACAATTTATCAACATCCTTCTTGAATTGTGGGCACCAGAACTGGACACGGTATTCCAGCAGTGGTCGCACCAGAGCCAAATACAGAGGTAAAATAACCTCTCTTCTCCTACTCAAGATTCCCCTATTTGTGCATCCCAGTATCGCATTAGCTCTTGTGGCCACAGTGTCACACTGGGAGCTCATGTTCAGCCGGATATCCACCACGACCCAAAAATCTTTTTTCAGAGTCACTGCTTCCCAGGATAGAGTCCCTCTTTTTGGAAGTATGGCCTATGTTCTTTATTCCTAGATGGATATGTTTCCATCCAGCCATATTCAAACACATTGTTTGCTTGCGCCCAGTTACCATGCAATCTAGCTTGCTCTGAATCAGTGACCTGTCCTCTTCAGTGTCTGTTTATTCATTACACATTGCTTATCTGTAGAGCAGTGGTTCTCAAACTTTTGTACTGGTGACCCCTTTCTCATAGCAAGCCTCTGAATACGACCCCCTTTATAAATTAACACCATTGTAAATGCTGGAGGCAAAGTGGGGTTTGGGGTGGAGGCTGACAGCTCGTGACCCCCCATGTAACAGCCTTGTGACCCCCTGAGGGGTCCTGACCCCCAGTTTGAGAACCCCTGCTGTAGAGCAATGGGAATTCTCATTCTTCCAATCTTGCTTTGTCCAGTGCAAGCTCATCCCCATCCTAGAGCCCGGCTACATTAATGAAGGAAACAATAGTACATTTGTATAAATATCAGGTCAGACTTTCTTCCCAGATATGGCTGTTACTATGGTTCCTCGCTCAGGACTGTTCTGCCCACCCCCTAGATCCTCTCCCCAAAGAGCTATCCCAATCTCTCTTATATTTAAATAGGGAAATGTGACCTGTATCAGTGAGTCAACAGAAGCTACTTAATCCTTTCTAACAAGAATCACTGTTTGCCTAACGGACAGGATATGTAAGGTAAACACTGCCTTACTACCATGTTACCTCTTCCGTTATCTCTCATCACTATGGTTGGCGAAGGCAGAGTGCACCGTCAGAATCTCAGCTACGTGGCCAGCCCAGATGGTCTTAAGCATAACTGTGGAGTACAATACAATTAGCAGCTCCGTTTTGACACAGTGAACAGCTGATTTATTAGTTATTGCAGCAGACCTGATACTCTGCCATTCCAGCTGTGTTACCGAACGCCTGCGGGATTGAACTCGTTGGCGCTCCGAGTATTGTTTCGAGCCTCAAGTTTTATGCTTCAGCATTTCGGATGTAAACAAACATCAGTAATGAAGATGCAGTCACCCCGGGTTTGTGAGCAATGGAAGCAAATTTAGGTCTGGAATCTGGGGCAGTGGAGAGGCACAGTATGATCCCGTGTGGCCTTAAACCCAATCCCACTTGGCTCTCTAAAGCTAAGCAGCGGTTTCCCTGCAGAATAGAGTGACCAGACAGCAAGTGTGAACAATCGGGACGGGGTAATAGGAGCCCATATAAGAAAAAGACCCAAAAATCGGGACTGTCCCTATAAAATTGGGACATCTGGTCACCCTACTGCAGAAAGAGGGCTAGCGGGGTGTTTTAAATACCATCTAGCACTTCTCCCTAGCTTCCGCACTCAGCAGCACTAGAGACAGAGATGAGCTGCTTTTAATTCTTTTGTCTTTAGGGAGCTGAGCCAGGAGCTGGTTAAAATCTCCCGATTCAACATTTATGGCTAGTTAAAACCCGCCCGAGGAAATAGGAGAGTGTGGAACAGCAGAGGGTGGGCCTTGTACTTCTGATTTAGATGCAAGAAGAAACTCTGTACAATAGGAATATTGTGCTAATGGGGGTTTTGTGTCCATTGCCCCAGCCTGCAGCACGTCTCTGCTCCCACTCCTGCTTTCCCCAGCAGCCAAACGCTTCCCATCAATGACAAGGCCTGCCACACCACTACGCTCAAACGGTAGGGGCTTCAAACTCCTTTCTCACCGCTCCTGAACCCTTTGGCTCCCCTAGTAATTGGTGCATTGCAGCTGTACGCCGGCAGTGCTGAATTCTTTCGCCAACTGCTTTTCCGGGAGCAGCGTGAAAAAAGTAAGATGTCTGTGGGGAATGTAAAGCAGGACTTGAGTGACATGCTCCAGGATGCTGCAGAAATCACTGTGCATTACAGAAAGCAAGGGGCTGTGCTTGTTGGGACCCGATTCCTCAGCGGTCCCACAATGGAAAGAAGATAATTCCATCCAGGAAGGGAAACGTGTATCTTTACTGAAGGGGATAAAACGTGTTGGGACAAGAACATAGAACTTTTAAAATATGCACAGTTTTGTAGGGAAACTAAGAGCAAGAAACTAAACCTGCTTTATTGGATAACACCATCCTTTGTACTGCTCTCTCTAAACAGGAGGAAGCACATGCCGCTGCTCATAAGACAAAACTACAGTGTGCAAATAGCCTCTGACTTGAGTGTCTGAACTGTTGATTGTCAAATCCTTCCCTGAGTGCACTAGGAGGCCACACTCTCTATGTTCAGCTTAGGTTGACTTGCCTTCTACTGAAAGTTCATCCAGGAGCGTCAAGTGATTTCTATTTTAAAACTTCCAGGAGCTCTCTAGGCATTTGAGAGTCGTCAGTCCTTGTCAAATTGCCATTGTCCATAAAAACAGGACTGATAAAAGCTGCGCAGCCTCTGGCACTGTGCAGAATCCAGTTCACTGGCTGGCAGCACAAACTTCAGTCTTACATTCAGCAGTTCCAGGAATTCATTTGAAAACATTTGTAACCCAATTAAAACGAACAAGCCGCCCTTTAAATGAATCTAAATCAGCGCGGAGAGCCTTCGCTGAATGCAGCTGGCAATCGTGTTCTCTCTTGTTTATATTATAATGGAGATTTTTCCTCAGTCAACAGCACCGCCGCCCGCACACCCACCCACACGTGCCGCTTAAAATCATAGGCCTTGGCTACACTTGCAGCTGTACAGTGCTGTGAATTAAACCTGACTTCGTGCAGCTGAGTAGGGAGAGCGCTGCAGTCTGTCCACACTGACAGCTGCCCAGCGCGGTGGCGTGGCCACATTTGCGACAATTGCAGCGCTATTGGGAGCAGTGCATTATGGGTAGCTATCCCACGGAGCACCTTTTCCCATTCTGGCGCCGTGGGTTGTGGGAAGGGGGAGTGAGTGCGGGGGATTCTGGGTCCTATCTCAATGCCCCGTGATGCATCGCTTCGCATCCCAGAAATCCCTTTGTTTCCGTCCACCTTTGGCGCCATCTTTCAACGGTTTCTGTGCAGCACGATCTGTCTGCGGGAAATGGAATCCGAACTGCTGCGGCGTATGCTGACGAGTCTCGCCAGCACGTCACGTTTGGCTGTCGAACTATTCCTTAAGATCCAAAGTGACAGTGAGAGTGAGGGTGAGGAGTCCGATGATGCTATCGAGCTGTGTAACGCGTATGACACGAAATTGCTTGTGGCATTCACGGACATGCTCAAGCACCGTGGAACGCCGCTTTTGGGTTTGGGAAACAAGCAATGAGTGGTGGAATCACATCGTCATGGAAGTCTGGGATGACGAGCAGTGGCTGCAGAACTTTTGGATGAGAAAAGCCACTTTCATGGGACTGTGTGAGGAGCTTGCCCCCACCCTGTGGCACAAGGACACGAGATTGAGAGCTGCTCTGCCAGTGGAGAAGTGGGTGGCTATTGCAATCTGGAAGTTGGCAACTCCAGACAGCTACCGGTCAGTTGCAAACCAGTTTGGAGTGGGAAAGTCGACCGTTGGAATCATGTTGATGCAAGTTTGCAAGGCCATTAATCGTATCCTACTCAGAAGAACCGTGACTTTAGGTAACGTGCAGGAAATAGTGGATGGCTTTGCACAAATGGGGTTCCCTAACTGTGGAGGAGCGATAGATGGGACGCTCATTCCTATTCTGGCACCACCCCACCTAGGATCCGAGTACGTTAATTGGAAGGGGTATTTCTCTATGGTTCTCCAGGCGCTTGTGGATCACTGTGGGCATTTCATTGACATTAACACAGGCTGGCCCGGAAAGGTGCATGACGCACGCATCTTTCGGAACACTTGGCTGTTCAGGAAGATGCAGGCCGGGACTTTTTTCCCAGAGCGGAAGATCACGGTAGGGGAAGGTGAAATGCCCATTGTGATCCTTGGAGATCCCGCTTACCCGTTAATGCTGTGGCTCATGAAACCCTATACAGGGAGCCTTGACAGCAGCAAGGAACAGTTCAACTACAGGCTGAGCCGGTGCCGAATGACTGTGGAGTGTGCCTTTGGCTGTTTAAAGGGCCGCTGGCGATCTCTGTATGGGAAGCTGGACTTGGCTGAAAACAGCATTCCCGCGGTTATATCCGTGTGCTGTGCCCTCCATAATATTTGTGAAGGGAAGGGTGAAAGTTTCACTCAGGCATGGACCTCCGAGGTTCAACACCTGGAGGCTGAATTTGCACAGCCAGAGAGCAGGGCTATTACAGGGGCCCAGCGCGGGGCTGCAAGGATTAGGGATGCAATTTGAGGCTGAAAACCAGCAGTGATATCTGGTGCCCTGCACGGGAGTGAAGTGCAGTAGTTCCAATCTTTAGGAATCAGTGTCTGCTTAACAGACAAGCAGACTTGCAGTGCCTGTTTATTTCCTGGGCTAAGGAGTCTTTTACTTTATTCAATAAGAAAGAATATTTTCAAAGCCAAAGAATCCATTTATTGAAAAGAAAAAAAATATATTGAAAAGAAACAAGGGGGTGGAGTGGGGAACAGCACAATCACAGATTCGCCTATGTCCTGTCTGGTGTGCTGTGCAGTGAGTGCTGCACTTCAGGACAGCTATACTGCATGGTGATGGGGTTGAGTGCAGAGGGTAAGGGTCGTGGTTTTCAGGGCTGGGTGGTGAAGATACTGGTGTTGGAAGCAGCGGGTGGCGTGAAGAACACGGAAGTTGGGGAAAGTGGGTTGGAGGTGACAGTGGGGCACAACGGAAAGAGTTTTGGGACAAGGGCTGTATGGGGGGTGGCGTTTGCGTTTTCGGTACTGCTCCTCTTTCTGCATGGCTACCAACTCCTGGATAGCGTCTGCTTGGCGCTCCAGAATGCTTATGAGCCTATCAGTGCTTTGCTGCCGGTGCGCGGTGCTTTGCCGCCGGTGTGCTGCATTTTCCTGGCGGATCCTGCTTTCTCTCTCCCTCCAGTTCTGTGCTTTCTCTTTCTCTTTAATAGATTGCCGCATCACTTCTTGCAGCATGTCTTCTTTGCTTTTTCGCAGTCTCTTCCTGAGTCTTTGCAGTCTCTGAGCAGGCGATAAGAGGGACGGCTGAGGTCTCAAGGTTGATGCAGCTGTATAGGCAAAATGCAACATTTAACAGAGGCAGCATTGTTTATACCAGACAGAGTAATGATTCCCCCCGCACTTAAGGAGTAGAAAACACACAGGGTCTACACAATAGTATAATTTTCCCGTCCGAAACAGAGCATACATATCCCACGGGAGCCTCAAAATGGTGAGTAAGGGGGACTGATTGTTTCAGGGCTGCACTGTCCTCTGGGTTTCTGTGCCTTGGGGAGAGCCAACAGCTTCAGGGGGCACCTACACTGAACACTGTCCCAACATTTTCCACAGGAGTTCGTCCTGGACGATATCTCGCTGCTGAGAGTGATCTGGGAAGCAAGGGAGGGTCTTCTACTGCAATGCGGCTTCCGCCCTGGCCCATATTCAGCTTGCCTGTGTGCAGCAATGGTCCCCCTGCCCCTCGTGGCACAGTGGCATGGACATGTTAGCCTGGCTGGGACAAGGACCACGGTGGCTCTCCTGATAAACCTGCGCAAGCGCATTGCACACCTTCTGGATGAGACATTTGAGGAGATTACAGAGGCCGATTACCGCGATGTGATAAACCACATCAATGCACTATTCCGCATCTAGGCATTCATGCCTAACCCTCCTCTCCCAAAGAGCCCACACCGAAAAAATTCCTTCCCGAAAAAAAAAAAATGCTTGCCGGGAACCTGCTCTTCTGTTTGTCCTCCACCAAGTACCGGCTGCTGCGACTGGCTACCTTCCTCCTGGCTCGAGACGAGCTCCTGGCTGCATGGCTCCAGGGATTCCGGGGTGTCTCCATCCGGCCCACCACCATCACTCCCGTTTTCCTCCTCTCTCTCCCCCCCCACCGGCTCTGAAGTGTCCATGGTGGTGCTCGGAGTGGAGGTGGGGTTAACCCCAAGTATCGCATCCAGCTCTTTGTAAAATCGGCAGGTCGCGGGGGGAGCACCCGAGTGGCCGTTTGCGTCACAGGCTTTGCGGTAGGCACTCCGCAGCTCCTTCACTTTAATCCTGCACTGCAGGGCGTCCCGGTCATGTCCCCTTTCCATCATGTCCTTTGGTACCTTCCCGAAGGTGTTGTAATTCCTACAGCTGGAGCGCAGCTGGGACTGGACAGCTTCCTCCCCCCAAACATTGATGTGGTCCAGCAACTTGCCCTTGCTCCATGCTGGGGCCGCTGGGCGCGTGGAGGCATGGTCACCTGGAAAGATTCGCTGATAGCACTCCATGCCACGCCGGGCTGAGCAAACAGGAAGGGGATTTTTAAAATTCCCAGGGAATGTAAAGGGTCAGTCACATGGTTGGTTACCTGAGGCCAGGGCAGTAGAGTTTGAACTGATGACCAGAGTGGCTAGAATAGGCATTGTGGGATACTGCCAAATAATTCTGGAGGCCATTCACAGTGCAGCGGCAGCGCAATACTCGCTATTCCTCTCGGAGAGGTGGAGTACATGCAGCGCTGCAACCACGGAGATACAGCGCTGCAAATGCCTTGCCAGTGTGGACGGGGAGTGAGTTACAGCGCTGGGGGCGGCTTTACAGCGCTGTAACTCGCAAGTGTAGCCAAGGCCACAGTCAGAGGAGAACTCTCGTAGCCCACACTCAGGCAAAGCTCCTAGTGCCTTCAGTGGGAGATTTGTCCATGTCAAAACATACAGGTGTTAGGGTTTGACCCACTTTACATCCTTTAAATCTTCAGAGCACTCTAATGTAACTAACACCTTTCCCCAATGCCATCTGAGACAGGTAAATACATCACCTTTTACATGGGGGGTTATGGACAGGCTGACAGGGGGAGTGACTTATCCAAGGCCATTCTCTGCCGGGGGCAGAAGAGGAAAAAGAACTGAAGGGGAGATAGCTTTGAAAGTGATCAGCATTGACCTAACTCTGCGCCTGCTAAAGCAACACTAAAACTCCCAAGGAGCAGAGTGAGGGCAACACAGAGCATTTTTTTAAAATCCTGCCCTGAATTCTTTATTCCCAATCCTACCCTTATTCATCCAAAGCACTTTAACTTATTTGTTACCGTATGCAGCGTGAATCTCGGCAGAGAAATGACTGGCTAATTTTCTACAATCCCATGAGTACTAGTGGGTACTCACTCAATTGAAGTTGCCACAAATATAAGCCTGGGTAGCAAAGTCAGTCAGCTGGTCATTTATTTTGCTCTCTATCTCACTTTAAATTTCATTTATATTCTTAAAGTGAATTGTGTTTAACAAGAACATAGGATGTAGACAGTGAAGAGCCACAGGTACCTCAGAAAATATTGGAAAACATTCATTTTAGACAAAATGTGGTCAATATGATATTTCTTCCCTCCAGGGATATTTGCATGAAAACAGGATTTTTTCTTGCTTTGGAATTATTTTCTTCCTAGTGGTTGTTCCCTACCTGAAATCTTAATCTTTTGGGATAGCAGCCTCCAGGGCTACCAGTTGGGGTGTCAAATAAGTAAAGATTCTGACCAGTTGTGTGCCAACCTTTCGTTTAAAAAACCAATACTGACTTTCGGTTTTTATTGTAGATCCAAAACTTAGTCTGAGCTGGGCAAAAAGTTCTCCAAGGTTTAGAGTCACTTTGGAGAATGCAGGCCAAATTACAACCTCTGACTCTTCTCAAGTTCCAGGGAAGAATATATGGTGTCATTAAAATATATGTAAAAATAATAAGATTTGTCACTCTGATCGAAGGATCTCAAAGCACTTTACAACCATTAATTACGTTAGCCTTACTAAAGCTTGGTGAGGATTTACAGGTGTGGCATGAATTGGATTTATGCCCTGATACTTACCCCACAAATAAATAGCAGGTCGAATATTTAAACTGTGCCTGTATGTTCAACACTCAGATTGTTGGGAGTTGGAATTAAAGTTGTGTGTTCTACTGTGAGGGAGATTATTGTGGTATGTGTAGTGTGTTTCCTCTTCTGCTGGAGGCAGAAGGAAGTTCCTGGTGAAGATGCATAGTCAGTCTGTCTATGGAAATGTGCTGTGTGGGGGTTAAGGTTTGATTGAGAGGTGTCTCACAACTTGGCAATTCCTTATCTTTAAGGGTTTGCATGGGGGGGATGTGACAATTAACCAACTGTATTCCTTTTTTAAAAGTAGATTTTGTTTATTGAATGTATTGTTATTCACTTGTCATGGATAAGGAAACTGAGGCACAGTATTAAGTGATTTGTCCATAGATCTAGCTGGCCAGGTTTACTCACCTCCCATTCAGGGGAGTCCTTAACCACTAGGCAGTCCTGTCTGTGGCATGCCAATTGTAATGGCTTGGGCCAAAATTCACATATATTATCTGAATGTGTTCAGATCTGATTTTCAAAGCAAATGGCAGAAGGTGCAAACTGGAGCTGGTTTGGGATTTCCCCCGGAGTGATTTTCTGATGAAAACTGCAGTTTCTTCAAAATCAAAATGTTGTGCGGGAAAATCTCATCAAAATATTTGGGTTTTGGTTGGGTCTATTGGACGTTGATCTGTATCTGCCTCAGCCATAGTAGGGCCTTAGGGGAGTTGTAATTTGGATGCCTCAAGTCTTTGTTCTCTGCTAAGGGCTGGGCTCCCTCGCTGGATTAAATCTTTCATGAGTGACTATGGTCTCTCCTCTATATGAACTGCTGTGATGCATCATGGGAGTTGTAGTCTGGCTGAGGTGCCCGGCCCATAGCAAATGGGGGCATACGGCACCCGAACTACAATTCCCACGAGTCACTGTGACAGCTCAGGCAGACATAGGTTAAAATAGAAATGAAATGTTCAGTTCAATGAAATGACATGAATTTTCAAATAGAATTTTTTGTAACTTTTTGTTCTGTTTAACAAACAGACACACAAACAAGATGTTTCAACTTTTTTGTCCTAATTTGGGGCAAAATCTAGTGTTGAATTTTAAGAATTTGCCGAGGATGGAAATTCTGCTTTTCAATCAGTGCTAATAAACAGGAAGAAAGTTAAACCTGTAAACAACAAAGGTTCTACTTTAATTCAAGTGACGTTTGTAGTAATATTAACATGTAACAAATAGAAGAAATACAAAAAATGAACCTGCATAATAGCTAACAGGAATTGTCTCCAAATAAGAAGTTCTTCATGAGGCTTCAGTGGGACTTCAATACTATTCAAGTTTTTTAGTTTAAGTTTCCCTCAGAAAACAAGCTACATTTTGGCTGGTTTCCCGAAAAAGGATTTTGGTTTTACAGTACCATCCCAAATCAATTTCCAAAAGACCAGCACAATCAAATCCCTTCTCTGCTGTAAAAGCAAAAGATAAATAAATAAAAGTGGCATTAAAAAGTGCTTTTCTCTCCATCAAAGTCTTTCAGTTTTGATAATATTCAAATCAAGGTTTTTTGTAGTCATGTATCATTTGTTTATGCTTCTGAATGATACAGTGAAAGTCCTTTTACATTTTTGTGTGATTCAGGCTTTTCAACAGACCAAACCAGACTCTGTTGTCCATTGTCATGTGATTCTGAGCAATGTTTGTCCCTTTGTTCTTTGGAGTTCCTTTCTGTAGCTCACATTTTAGGTGGGATAAATACATTGAAGTGTTGCCTACCGCTTAGAAGCAGCCTCCAGAAAACTGATTGAATCACATCTGTTAAAATATATAAACACAAGGCCAGCCATGAAGTTTCCTCCTCCTTATGGAGTGTCCTTATGGCAATATATCAAAGCTTGAGGAGATGTAATAAACATCATGGCAGCTCCAGAGAGAGAGCGAGCGAATGGGCTCCTGGTTAAAAGGCTGAACTCTGGGTTCAGTTTCTGGGTCTGCCACAGACTTGCTGTCTGACCTTGGGCTAGTCACTTGAGTCTATCTGTGCCTCAGATTCTCATCTCTAAGGCTTGGTCTACACTACAGAGTTAGGTCGACGTAAGCCACCTCGCATCGACCTAGCCATTCATGTGTCTACACTTAAATTTGTCTCCCACCAATGTATCTGCCCCATTATAGCGATGCAGGAACACCACCCTCTCCCAGCATCCTTGAGACCTGGTTTGATTGAGGTTGACGCAGCACGCGTGTCGACACTGCATTACTTATGTCGACTCTAGCAGTCCTGCAGCAGCTGTCCCACAATGCCTGACACTGACCTCTCTGGTCACAATTGTTAACTCCACTGACAAGGGTCACAGAGACCAGAAGGCCCCATCCCTGTTAAAGTTCCCCAAATTTTTGAAAAGCCTTTTCCTGATTGTCCAGTTTGGCGAGCATGCCTAGTGGCTCTCTATTGTTGTGTGCAATTGTCCAGCTCACCATGCCGGCTACACGCTCCAGACACACTCCAGCTTGGGGTAAACAGAAGATATTGGATCTCCTGGGCCTGTGGGGAGAAGAGGCTGTGCAACTGTAGAAATGTGGACATCTATGAGCACATCGCATGACGGATGCAGGAGAATGGGTATGACAGGGACCAGCAGCAGTGCCGCGTGAAAGCAAAGGAATTGCATCAGGCATATCAGAAGGCCAGGAAGGCCAACAGTCAATCCACTGCCCAACCACCTATCTGTTTTATGAAGACCTGCATGCCTTGGCGAAGACCACACCATCACTCCGCGGATCACCATGGATATCTCTGAGGAGGGATGTCCCTTGAATCCTGAAAGATCTCAATGAAACTTTTGTGGAAGTAGCCTGCGACCCTCTCCCAAAGGTGTATAACGTTGGCAACCTTATTTCTTCCTCCGCAGTAAGACACTTTCCCACCCCAGTCAGTGATAACATTGCCAGGTGCTATTGCAGTACACAAGCTAGTAGTGTATGGGCCTGGACAGCATTAGGATACCAGCAACAGCTGTGCTCTGTGCCTTTGTTACCCTCAGGAGTGAAATATCCACTAAAATCACCACCGCCTGGGGAGACTGTTGCCAGTATTCAGTGCCATTGCCCTATGCTCATAGTTTCATGCAACCAAGCAGTTCCCTCCTCATTTTCCTCACCTCTGGAGTGCTACACTCACCATGGCTGGAGCAGTGAATGGTGCCGTGCACAAGCACTCTGAAGCAGAAGTGTCAATAAGCGTGTCTTGTTTAAAACTTTATGGGAGCAAGGAAAGGGAGTTCTGAATCTTAACTTTTGCTTTCCATTGTGACTCTACTGACAATGGTACCTCTTGACGGTTAATCTGCACCTGCTGCTATTGTGGCCTTGAGCAGTTCCCCCTCCACACTCATGGAATGCCTGAGCCACATGAGTAGAACGAAGAAGACTTGGAATGACATGTTCAGTCAGATCCTGCAAGCCAGTGCTGCATCAGACCTTGAGCAAAGGGGCTGGAGGGTGAACATTGCAGACAGCCTGGAGAAGGAAAGAGCAGAAAGGAGAAAGTCACAGCAGGAAAAGGAGAGGGAGATGCACCAGGACATAATGGGGCTTCTCCAGCAGTAAACACAGATTTTGCAGATTCTTGTGGACCTACAGGTTAAACAATCCCAGGCTCGCCTCCCTTTGCAGTCTATAGAGAACTCCATTTCATCACCTCCCTACATCCCCTCTCAACATTCCACCTGGCATCAGGGACCACATCCTTACCCCCTTCCACTCCGTCCTGGGGGCATTACAGACAACCACAGCTTCACATACGCTGACCTGTGAAAACCACAGTTGCTGTATATGTAGGGAAAATGTACATTAATGTTCCTTCCCCTTGTTAAGTTCTGTTCCATTATATTAAGTTTTGAATGTATTTGCTTTTAAATTGCACTGATTTTTTATTTTATTTTTTTTTGCACTGGTTTTGTTACTGAATAAAATTCTATTCTTTGGAAAATAATTGATCATCATTAGTTCACAACGTCTGCTGCAGAATGCCTTGCAGTTCTCAAAGCACCCACTTGTGTTACTGTACAACATGACACAACTCACAGAGTCAGTGAAATGTACAGCAAGCTCTACAAAATGAATAGGTGCCTTGACAGAGTTATGTTCATTGATGTACACCAAGCACCACCCGTCTCCAAGCAGGGCCAAAGCAGCAAGGCCAGACAGAGCACAGTACACCACAATGCATTACTGTGGCTCACTGCTAAAGTGCTCTTTCAAAGCCTCGGTGAGCTGTATAGCTCCGTGTTGAGCTCTTCTAATAGCTCTTGTGTCTGGTTGTTCCAATTCAGTGGACATCCACGCCATCTCTGCCCCAGAGGCAACTTTTCCACCTTTGCTTCACAGATATTATGCAGGATGCAGCAGGCAGCTATAACCACTGGAATGTTTTTTTTCCCCCATGAGATCCAATCTTGTGAGTAAACAATGCCAGTGTTCCTTCAATCTACCAAAAGCTCATTTCACTGTCATTCTGCATGTGCTGAACCAGTAGTTGATTCTTTCCTTAGTGCTGTCGAGGTGGCCAGTGCTGTCAAGGTGGTCAGTATATGGCTTCATGAGCCGGGGTAAGCTGGGTCCCCCAGGATCACTATTGGCATGTCAACATTCCCAGTGATAATCTGCCGGCTAGGAAAGAACGTTTCTGTTGTAGCTTTCTGAACAATACTGCATACTTAAGGAAACAAGTGCCATGCACCTTCCCTGGCCAGCCAACACTGACGTTGATGAAACGTTCAGGTGATGCACCAATGCTTGTATATCTATAGAAAAGTAGCACTTTCTGTTGATGTACTCTGTGGCACGGCAGTCTGGTGCTAAAATAGGGATATGCATTCTGTCTATTGCTCCACCGCAGTTCAGGAGCCCCGTTGCTGCAAATCCATCCACTATGTCCTTTGCATTGCCAAGAGTCACAGTTCTGCCTAGCATGAGATGATTAATGGACCTGCACACTTGCATAACAATGGCCACCACAGCAGGTTTTCCAACTCCAAAATGATTTCCCACTGACCGGTAGCAACCTGGCTTTGTAAGTTTACACAGTGCAATCACCATTCGCTTCTCCACTGTCAGTGCAGTTCTCATTTTGGTGTCCCTGTGCTGGATGGCTGGGGTGAGCTCAACACACACACATCCAGGAATGTGGCCTTGCACAGCTGAAAATTCTGCAGCCACTGCTCATCATCCCAAGCCTCCTCTACAATGTGATCCCCAGTCAGCGCTCATTTCTCAGGCCCAGAAGCAGCACTCCACCATCTGCAGGTGCTCTGTGAATGCCACCAACAGCCTTTAATTGGTTCTCACTATATCCCACAGCAACCTGTCCTCTAAGAAATTGTCATGTTCCACACTGATTTGGTTCCTCTAACGGTTCTGCAAATACTGGAGGATCGTGTGTCCTGTACTTGCAATGCTTATGAGAATAGTGCCGGCTCCATGCTTCTGTCAGAGATGGCACACAGCGAAGAGGACCACACAGGTTCATGGGATTTTTAAAAAGGCACAAAAGTTATGGCATCTAGATGACATCATAGGATGGACACAGTTGCACACTGGTAAGTTGACACCTTACTCCCAGTCACCCCTGCGCAACTTGTTTCTGCCCCACCATGCATTGCCAAACTTCCCAAATGACAGTGTGCTGGATGCTGGCAGGTTGCACGTTGGGATCCCTCCCCATGGAGCATCGTATTGTGCATCAACACAAGCACTGCTGGTGAGTATGCCCAGCACTGACTCAAAGAACCAAGCATGCACCCACACAAGCAATACACTAACTGTGGTGTTTTTATGCTGACCGTAACTTGCATCAACCAAGGTTTGTAGTGTAGACATGGTCTAAGATGCTAGACATGTACTCAAGGTGGTAGCCCCTCATGCTGCCATGACTACACTTCTGTTTTTAGTGTGCTAACTGCATCAGAGCAAATGGGGGTATGTCTCCTCAAGGTGATATTTACACCTTCAGCTCCAAATGTGCACGTACCCTTATTGCGTGTCTTCAGTGCTTTGCACTCTTGGGCCTGTACTACACTACAAAATGAGGTTGACGTAAGTTGCGTTAAGTTGATCTAATAATGTATGTGTCTGCACTACCAAGACCTTTCCGCGACTTAAGTGGCCTGTAAAGTCGACTTCTGTACTCCATGTCTGCGAGAGGCATAGCGCTTGATTTGACATCCAGGGGTCAACATGGGGATAGCGTTGTGTAATTTGAATGAATTGGCCTCCAGGAGGTGTCCCACAGTGCTCCGCTGTGACTGCTCTGGAGAACACTTTCAATTCCCCTGCACATCGCCCAGGTATACAGGAAACAGCTGCTCCCCTGTTAACTTTTGAAGCCCCGGGAACTTTTGAATTTTCATTTCCTGTTCAGTCAGAGTGGAGAGCTCGCCGGAGACTCAAGGCTGCAAACGTGCTCCAGCATGGAGTACACAGGAGGGGGTGGATCTTACTGCTTTGTGGGGAGAAGAGTCTGTGCAGGCAGAGTTCTGATCCAGCAGAAGAAACACTGATATCTATGCCAAGATCGTGTGGGGCATGGAGGAGAAGGGGGTACACCAGAGACATGTAGTAGTGCCGCGTGAAAATAAAGGAACTTGGGCAAGCGTACCAGAAGACAAGGGAGGCGAATAGTTGTTCTGGTTCTGCCCCAAAGACATGCCATTTTTATGATGAACTGCATGCAGTTCTCAGTGGCACCACTACCCCATGTATACCTCCTTGGAGCCCCGGGCGACCTCGAGCAACAACGAGGAGGACATTGTTGACAAGGAAGAGGAGTAGGAGTAGGAGGAGGACAATGTGAGGCAGGCAAGTGGAAGAGCCATTCTCTCCAACAGCCAAGAACTGTTTTTAACATTTCCAATGAAACTGTTGGGGTTACATTCTATTATTTTTTATGTTTAATCTGAACAAAAAAGTAGGCGTAGTGGGCATTGGTGGCCACTTCAGCTACGCAGAGGCTATTCTCCAAAAAAGATGGTTTATGTGCACTGTGATGGCCCAGGAATCCTCCATAGAGATCTCTAGGAAGCTTTCATGGAGGTACTCTGCAATCCTTTGCAGAAGGTTTCTGGGGAGGGCTGCCTTATTTCATCCACCATGGTAGGAGACTTTCCCGCACCACTCAGTATTAACTCTGCTGGCATCATTGCAGCATACAGCATTGCAGCATAAGGACCAGGTCTGTACCCAGACTCTTGCAGCATCTTCTCCCTTGCCACCTCTGTTACCCTCAGGAGACTGATATCACATAGCGTCACCTAGGGAAAACGGGGGAAGTTTTCAATGCTAGCCCTTAAACCGCAAACAATTCAACAAGTAATCCACCCCCCATTTGGTGAAATATGGTTCACACAACCACGCTTTCCAAAATGTGCCATGGTTGGGCTGGAAGGTATCACTGTGTTTTGCAAGCAGCATTGAAAAAAAGGAGGGGGGCACTAGCTTCCTGTTTGTCTCTGTTCACACCGGTGCTGCTTTTTTAACAAACAAACAATTTGGGGGGCTTTACACTGGTACCTGTCCTCAAGCACCATCTGCGTTGCTAGAGAAAAGGGGGCTTTTCTCAAGTTCCAATCTGGGATCCCAAGGATGTTTTCACAAAAGCAGCAGCACAAGACCTCTTGCCCATGCCTCGTGGCCTTACTCACCATGGCTGGAACAGCAAACCGACTCTTGCTATAGCCAGTGGTTGTGATTATGTTGGGGCTTGCAGTGAAGTGTATTGAGGGGTGGGTTTTTTAATAACAAAAAATTAACCTTGCACCAGAAACAATGTATGCACTGTCAGTGCTACCCTTGTGCTTTGCATTCCTTGCAGCTGAAACGTTGTTTGTCAGCGCATCCTCCACACCAGGACATAGATTTTCCCAGATTACAAGGTGGAAAAAGAAGACTCGGGAGGACACGATCAATGAGTTAATGCCTCCAAGAGTGATAAGAGCATGGGAGATTGCACTGTCCGAGGACATGGACAGGAGAGCATGCAAGGAACAGGAGTGTGCCATGCAGGAAGAGATTCTGTGGATTATGAAGGAGCAATCAGACATGTTGAAGCATCTGGTTGAGGTTCAAGAAAGGCAGCTGGATACTAGAGTCCCTCTGCAACCTATGCTGAACCTGCTGCCATCATCGCCAAGTTCTACATCCTCCTCCTCTAAACATACTATGAGGTGGGGGGTGGGAGTGGAGTTTGCTATCTCTTGCACTCAACACCAGGGGAGGGTACAAGAACCTGAAGGCGCCCATTCCCAGACCTTCTATTGTTATTGCAGTGTATCTGTAAGCAATCTTTCCTCGTTTCTCCCTCCACAGTGTTATCAGCCCTTTTGACCCAGGTTATTTTACCTTTTTTGCTGTCTGTGTGTGTATAATAAAACTTAACAGATTGAGGAGACAAGGCTCTTTATTCATTCATTCACACAGTGATTGGTGGAGGTGGAGTTTACGGGGAAGAAAATGCAATGGAGGGGACCGTTTGGAAGGAACAACACAGATAAGTGTCACATTATTCTGGCTCATTTCTGAAACTGGTTTTCAAAGCCTCATGGAGATGCTGAGCCACTCTATGGGCTGGTCCACACTAAGCCCCCAGTTCGAACTAAGATACGCAACTTCAGCTACGTGAATAACGTAGCTGAAGTCGAAGTATCTTAGCTCGAACTTAAAGGTACTTACCGTGGGTCCACACGCGGCAGGCAGGCTCCCCCGTCGACTCCGCCTACTCCTCTTGCGGAGCAGGATTACCGGCGTCGACGGCGAACACTTCCAGGATCGATTTATCGTGTCTTGTCTAGACGCGATAAATCGATCCCAGAAGATCGATTGCTTGCCGCCGAACCAGCGGGTAAGTATAGACGTACCCTATGTGCTTTTCTTATTGCCCTTGTGTCTGGCTGCTCAACATTGGCTGCCACGTGATCTTCCTCAACCCCCCATCCCAGCAGAAACTTTTCTCCCATTGTTTCTAGATATTATGGAGCACACAGCAGGCAGCAATAGCAATGGGGATATTGCTTTCACTGAGGTCTAACCTACTAAGCAAACAACGCCAGCAACCTTTTAAATGTCCAAAGGCACATTTCACGACCATTCTGCACTTGCTTAGCCTATGGTTGAACCAAACCTTACTGCTGTCCATGCTGCTGGTGTACAACTTCATGAGCCATGGGAGCAAAGGGTAGGCTGGGTCTCCCAGGATCACGATTGGCATTTCAACATCACCAATGGTTATTTTGCAGTCTGGAAAGGAAGTCCCTGCTTGCAGCTTCTGAACAGACAAAATTGATGTCAGTGAAATGAGCCCTGAGATCCACCAGTGCTTGCAACACCATTGAGAAGTACCCCTTTCAGTTTATGTACTCTTTGATAAGGTGGTCTGGTGCCAAGATAGGGATATGTGTTCCACCTATAGCCCCACCGCAGTTAGGAAACCCCATCGTGGCAAAACCATCCACTATATACTGCACATTGCTCAGAGTCAGTACCCTTCTTAACAGAAGTCTGTTATTGGCCCTGAACACTTGGATCACAACAGATCCCACGATAGATGTACCCACTCCAAATGATGCCCCACTGACCGGTAGCAGTCTTGCGTTGCAAGCTTCCACAGAGCTATTGCCATTCGCTCCTTCACTGTCAGAGCAGCTCTCATTTTAGTATGGCTGTACTTCAGGGCTGGGGAAAGCTCTTCACACAGTTACTGGAAAGTGGCCTTAGCATTCGAAAGTTCTGCAGCCACTGCTCATCATCCCATAGCTGCATAACGATGCAGTCCCACCAGTCAGTGCTTCTTTCCCGGGTCCAGAAATAGCGCACAACCGTGTCAAGATGATGTATGACTGTCACCAGCAACTGCAAATTGCTCCACTCTGTCTTCCAGCAGGGCTGATTGTGTGGCATTACATTGTTCCGCATGGCGGCTCCCATATCGGCTATGTAAATATTGCAGGATAAGGCACGAGGTGTTTGTAATGCTCACAAGAACAGTATACAGCTGAGCAGCGTCCATGCTTATCAAGCTATGGCGTCCGTGCAGTTAACCCAGGCTTATGAAAAAGGCTTGGTTTGTTTGCCATTGATTTCAGGGAGGGAGAAAGGGATGTAAGAGCATCATGGGAGGCTAACACCATGTTTCCATAACCACCCACGCCAACGTTTTGGTCCCATGAGGCATTACAACCCCAACCCAAAATTCCACTCGGCTACATGCACGCTGGGATAGCTACCCACAATGCAGTGCTCCATACGGCGATGCAAGCCCTGCTCGTGACACAATGAGTATAGTGTGGTCACACAAGATTGACTTGCTTCAATCGAAGGCTTGACGTCGACTTAGATAAAATCGACTTAACTTTGCAGTGTAGACATAGCCTTAGAGATGCAGTACAAAACCTCACAGCCCAGGAGAAGGAGAGGCAAAGCTGGCTGTACACTGATACTGTTCACTCCTGGTTCTGAGCAGCTCAGGATTCCAAAATGGCCCAGGGGGTAATTTAGGATTTCAGCTGCCCATGGCAAACTTTCTGAGTGGGAGCACCACCCACCATCACTGTATCAGATAACACTGTAGCCCCAACCTCTTCAGCGCCACCCTGAGCACTATCCATACAGTAGGACTAATGGGGCAGCCAGTGGCTGCCTTTCACAATGCCTGTGCTGGGGATATCTTCCCTCCAACAGTTCTGAGACTTTTTATAGCATGAAGTCACCCCTCAGATGTTCATATTCCCGTGAAAAAAATACAGTGTGCCCAGAGACCAGGACACAGCAGTCGAGGCTAGTGGTTAGAGCAAGCATCAAGCCTCATTGTGAGAGCAGGAGCCGGATGCCAGAGCCAAAGGTCAGAGCCAGATCAGAAATCATGATCAGTGCCAAGGATCAGAACCAGGTTACCTGGAGTGAGATAAGGCAGGGGCAAGACAGAGGCAGGGCAGGAGTAAGACTGGGAGCAAGTGTAGGAGTTATTTCAGCCATGAGCGAATGCTTTGAGCAGCTGCTGAACTGTTGGTGCTGCTGCTGGGCTTAAGAGCCAGTCTGCTGACTCTTCCAGCCAATCCACAGGGTAGCCAAGTAGACAGCCTGCTACAGGCCAGCTGCACTCATTAGAGTGCCCCGGGATCTGGCTCGGCTGCAGGCCCTGAAAATTAACAAAATCACTGGGAAGGAGGTGAACAATAAATATGGACTAGGCTTCTTGTCATACAAGGAAGAACTAAAAACCAGACAGGATGAGCGGATAACTCGGGGGGTTTCCAATTGGTTGTGGAGCCCCTCACATTACATTACAGCTTTCAACTCCAGGCCATGATGGCAGTAGGGGAAGATGTTGCCTTTTGGTGGTGCAAGTAAAGGTTTTCAGGATTAGGCCCAAAGTTACTCTTCAAAGTTCCTAAGTTACTTTCCTGGCTTGATTGTTGCAGTGGGTTCTAGCTGCTCTCCTTGCTTCACTTGAAACGTCCTACAGGTGTCCCCGGTAGCGCTGTGGAAGAACAAAAGAAGAGATTTCCCTCCTGAAAATCCATTATAGTTTCTATGTTGGGCCCAGTGAATGCTCAGAAAGGACTTTGGAACTGCTGCATGAAATACTCAGTGTGATTACTAAAACTCGCAGTTTATGTACCTCACTATCTACTGAGATGCTGGGCCTTGATTTAAGCAGCTTCCCAATAAAATAGGGCATAACCCTATTGGAACTGCAGTCTGTTCAAAGATGTGTGGCTTAACTGATCTAATGGGGTACTGGTTTGGTTTGGTTTTTTTTCTTTGTGACTCAGTTGTTTCCAATCCATCGTTATCTACCCGTTGGGTTTTTTTAAAGCTAATTCCAGGTGTTGATGTTAATATTTAAGACCCTGCATTTTGGATCATCATGTTGTACATGGTTGACCTGATTTCTCTTTCTAAACCTATCCACAACCTGCCATCTCTTTCTGAGCTACCACTCAGGATTTTAAAGAATGGGAGCATAAACTTAGGCTCCTACATCTGTTAAAACATCTGAGAAAGTGGCCTGAGTTTTAAAAGTGCGGAGCACTCAACAGGTCGTATTGACATTGACAGGAGCCATTGGGTGCCTAGAGCTTGAAGAACAGGCCATTCTCTTAGCTGCCCTAACACAGCTTTTGGAGCTTAACTCTAGACTCCAGTTTTTTAAACTCTAGGCCCTAGTAACTTCATTTCACCCTTTGAGATACCAAATATTGGATATTTTCCGTGTCCCATGGAATTCTTCCCCTTTGTGAGATGTGTGGGGTTGACTTGTTATATCAGTTTAAAACAAAGCCTAAGACTTTTTAATTTGGCTTAATACCCTTCTTATTTCATGCTATTATACGATGTGCTTGTGAAAAATACTTTCTTAAATCTGCAATAAATTCTGCTTGGTGGGTAGCAGGAACAGAAACTGATTCTTCAGTAACTCTGACTTTTAGTAAGTGTCTTTTCCTGTTGTTTCTCCTTTTAGCTTTGCTCGTCCAGGAAAAGGGTCGTGGCTGGGTAAAGGCAGCCTGGAGACAGGACCAGACCAGTCCAGTATGTCATTGGAGAATCTAGTGTTCGGAGCTGGCTACTGCAAACCGACTTCATCTGAGGTAAGGGTGGGCAGGCAACAATGGAACGGTTACATTTTGACTTGCCATCTATGCACTCAACTGTGACTTGGATTATCTATGCAGGTACAGGGGAATGTGAAGGAGTAAGAACCCTTCTAACAGCCCTATATGGGATTCCCAGACTTTGGGTCCGAGTGTGCAGTCCCCACCCTGGAGTAAAAGGGCAGCGGGTGTTAGAGAATGAATGGAGTCTTTCCTTCTGACCCTCTGCTCGTTTTCCAGCGTAGCTGAGCCACTGAGGAGGGTATTGTGAATTGCTGTTGGTAAAAGACAAGAAACAATTTACAATTCCCTCTTGGAGGACGGAGAAAACCGGGGAGTAATTATGCTTCAGAGCATTGTCCGAGTCACCATGCCTCCTGTACAGCGTAGGCACATCCCCCTTGCTCCAAGCAGCACCTAGAGTAACAGTGTATGACGAGGCTTGTTGCTTTATTAGTGACCTATCAAAAGCATCGGAATAGCAGGATTGTTACGTTCTAGACAGTAGTTTTCAATCTGTGGTTGGATCCGTGGACTGCGTTTCAGGGGTCTATGTGGTCTGCAGATCCCTGAGGGTTTGTAGACTATGTCTAAGATTTCCAGAGGGTCCAGACCTCCATACAGATAATTTGACTACTAATTAGTCCATCTGTTAACTATTTAAATTTGCATGATGAGGAGTTACCAAGGGCTGTAATGTAAAGTTCAGTGGTCTCATTTGGCAGTTGGTTGCTTGTAAAGAAAACGTCCTTTTCCCCAGTGGTATTCTATGGATCAAAGTATGCCTGAAATTTCAAAATGACTGTATATATGAGTGGGTAGTATCCTTTATGTAGAGCTGTAAAAAAAATAGGGAGGTATTTTCAATGGAACATTTTGGCCTCTTGTCAAGATACCAAAAGCCAAAATATTTTTGTCTAAAACTGAAATATTTCAATTCAAAATGGTTCCAGCATGCCTCATGGCAGTTGGAGTTTTGGTGCCTTATGCTCCCGTTGTCTACTGTGAGCTGGGCTTTCTGGTCAGACTACATCTCCCATGATGCACCACTTTCTCTCTTCATGAGGGGAAGGCTGTGTGTCATAGAAGTCTTTGCCTGTGATCCATCATTGGAGATGCAGTCCAGCCAGAGAGCCCATCCTATAGAAGAGAACAGGAACATAAGGCACCCCAAACTACAACTCCCATGAGGCATGGTGGCACCATTTCAAATCAAAAATATTTCAGGTTTTTGTGGGGAGGCGGGGAAATGGTTTTCAGGTGTTTGTTTTTCTGATGAAATATTGTTTGTTTTTTGGTGTGAAAAGCAGATTTTTTCATTAACAATTTCAGTTTCATCGCAAAGTCCAATTTTCCATCAAAAGAAAAGTTTCAAAAACAGAAATTTCAGGTTCCCAGTGGAATGTACTGTAGGTCTCCAATGCCACCGCACCTGCCATATAAATCAGCAAGGCGTGTTTCACCCTTTCTGATTTCTCTTCAAGAAAGCTGGCTCCCAGGCAAATCTGGAAGTTCTGCAGCTGGCGAACTGGTGTTCCAGGTCCCCCTCTGTGCCCAATCCGGGAAGGATCAGAGTCGGTTACAGCCCCAGATAGAGGCCCCTGGCTCTTTAGCTTACACGGTAGCAGCTCATGCTTTTAACTCTGGAATCCCTGGTGTGTCAGTCAAGATGGTGGCAGCTGCACCACCTCCTTCAGTTCCCTGCTAGGTTCCCTACCAGACTGAGGGATTCTGACACCACCCCAGCAGGGGCAGGATGGGACAGTGTGTACCCCTGCACACAGAGTCTGGAGGTAGTGTTGAGGGTCAGGTTTCAGAGCCAATGCCCCATGGAGATAAGTGGGGCAGTGATACCCTTTGAGTTTCATCTCGAGCCGTCTGCAGAGTCAGATGCTGCTGAAGTTATGTTCCAGCTTCATTTGATCCGTTTTGTGCTGAAAATTCTGTTTTCTTCTGCCATTATGCACCTGTTAAACTTGGTGTTTCCTGCTTCTTCTTTTCATTTCTAGCCAGTCAGCAAACATCTTTCCTGCTACCTTTCATCCTTTCTTTTTCTGAGCATTTCTTCTTTGCTGGCTGTGGCCTCTGGTACCTGCTGACCTAGAAAGAAAATAGATCACAAAGAAAGAAAGCAGGGGTTAGCTTTGCAAAAGAAGGACTAAAGCCCAGCTGTTTCCTTTTAAAGGGCAGATATTTTGCATGTTTTCCCTTTCTCCCTTTGAAACTAGTTAAGGGCTTGAGGGCTCTTATATTCCCTGCTGCATAAAGGAAACTTAATCCTACCAAAGAGGAAACTGAGACCTGAGACCTCCAGAGACCTGAAGTGCCTGCAGGATCTTTCTGCTAGATTTCATAACATTTTTTCCTTTTTGCAATGTTTCAGAGCAGTAGCCGTGTTAGTCTGTATCTGCAAAAAGAACAGGAGTACTTGTGGCACCTTATAGACTAACAAATTTATTTGAGCATAAGCAATAGATCCTGTAGTGTATTATAAGAAAAATGGCTGTTTACAAGCTCGGGACACGATTTTGATCTTGGCTATGCTGATGCAATTCTGGAGTATATCCGTTGGCTTCTGTGGCATCTATCTGGAATTACACCTGTGTAATTGCGATCAGAAGCTGACTCATTTGTGGAAAGGAGTTTCATGGGTGTAATTTAGAGCAGAGTTTTAGCCCTGAATGTTAATTTTAGATTGGAATTGTTCTGTATTTTTGGGCCCCTAGCTCTCTTCTTAATGTCAGTCCAACACTTCAGATACATTTTTAATATGAAAAGGGAGGCATTTAAAATACGTCCACAATGATTGGTGTTAAAAGAACAGACACCTTTTGATGTTGCTAATTTGAATCTTAATTAGCAATGATGGAATCTAACAAATGTCCATTCCATTCGTGCTTCTGCAACTGTAAGAGAGGATACACCATTCTAATGCTCTGCTTTTTTGGGTATTGAAAAGTTCGTTTAATCATCAGAGTTTGGAGACTGTTTGGGATGATTGCTGTTCATTGTCTGCCATTTACAGTAAAACAAAGAGTGTTAGTTAATATGTACACAGAACTATAAATGGTTTCCTACAAGTATTATGATCCAGCTAATCTAACAGCCATGCAATAGGGGCAATATTTTTTAGTGGTTACTTCAATGTCTTTCATTAGTTGTTTCTTTTAGACATGGTGTGGGCAGAGGGAAGCAGTGTTATGGTCTGGATTAGGTTCAGAGTTTGAGATTGAGGCCAGTTGGGGGACTAAGGTGCCAAAGATGATGGCAAAAAAAATCTTGAAAACTTGTCCCATTTTCTTTTATTCCAGATGGTGGAAATATCTTGACATTAGCTATTCCTATGAGATTTCAAATATGTGAAAATCAGAACCAGAAAAGAGGCCACTTCTGGTTTTGATTCTTAACCAAATCCTTAGGGATTTGTTCAGATTTGTGGATTGATAATTGACCCCTCCCTCCTACCCTGAGTATGGATGTCCATCGAGTCTGACAATGACATCACAGCATCTTGTATGTTCTCTTCTGGCTGCACAGTAGGATCTGCGAAGAGCAAGATCACAAACAGGAATGTATAGGCTTCCATTGAAGACTTGACATGATGCTTGGCCCTGTTTTCAAAGTGTTTATAACCTTTATAGTTGCTCTCTATTCAGGTCTGTCCTTGACTGTGTCTTTGAAATTATCAATATTTATGTCACATGATTAGAAATTCTGCTTAAGAGAGTCTACGATGTATTTCTGTTGACTGTTCATTTTCCAGTTTCAGTTCACCATACAGGACTTTTTTGGGGGAGTCTGTCATCATCCATTCTGATAACAGGAGCTGTCCATCTAAGCTGAGTTTTGATAATCAGTGCTTCCACGCGGGTTGCTTTTGCTCTTTCAGTGATGTTTATGTTTGACACTTTGTCTTACTGGTGGACCTTCAGAATAGAGTGAAGATAGCTTGTGAATTTTTTCAAGTTGCTTGATGTGTCTGCGATAAACTGTCCATGTTTGCCTGTATAAAAGGGATGCTATCACCACTGTATTGTATAGCATCAGTTTTGTTGACAATTTGATGATATGCTGGTTGAGTATCCTATGGTGACTTCTTCCAAAAGGCTGGTTTGCTTTTCATATTCTGTTTGATAGTACTTGATCCAGGGAACCATCCCTTGAGATAGTACTGCCAAGATATGTAAAGAGATGAATGTTCTTTAGTTTTGTACCATCAATGCTGATGTTTGGCTCAGTGATAGTACTTGATGGAGCTGTTTGGAAGACAGCTTCAGTTTTTTCCAGGCGGATGGTGAGTCCAAACTGTTTAGTTGCCTCTGAGAACCTGTCAAGAATAATCTGTAGGTCACTTTCACTAAGACTACTAAGTGGAGAAAAATCAACCACAGAAAGGGTTTCACATATGAGTTCCTGAAGGACTTTTGTCTTTGCAGTAAACCTTTGGAGATTGAAATGTTTTCCATCAGTTCTGTACTTTATGTACATGCCCGTTTGAAGATTGCCAGATCCATAATTCAGAATGGCTGCAAAGAAGAGATCAAAGAGGACTGATGCCAGCACGCTGCCTTGTTTCACCCCATTAGACATGAGAGATGTTTTAGTGAGGTCATCATCTGAGAATACTTTTGAAGTCATGGCTTTGTGGAATTGATTGTCATGCTACCAAATTTGGGCGGAGGGTTGTATGGGGTGCAAAAGGAGAAATTAGAGAATTTTTCACTTGACCTAGTACCTCTCGCCCTGAAATTTGAAAGGGTTTGCACACAAAGTCCCACTTTGTCCATGTCTGTGTTTTGTTGTTGTTGTTGTTCTTTGTTTTTTAACAGATGCTTCATTGCTTTGTTAAAAGGTAATGAAAGAATCAGGACCCCCTAGTTCTGTTCCCAGCTTTCCATCTAACTTGCTGTGTGACCATGGACAAATCACTCAGGGCCGGATATGCACAAGAGATCTCTAAGTTTGGTTGCCAAACTTTAGATCCCTAATGTAGGCTCATTGCATTGGCAGGGTCAATAGGGAGACCAAAGACATACTCAGCATGGAGACTGAATTACCCTTCCACAGCTACAGACACCTAGATAGCTCTCATCACTCTAGTATCTGGACGTTGGGCTGAAGACCATTGATGAGGTTTGTACTGCAGCAGCCTGTTGTTCTTGCTCAGTGGATCAAAAGTCCCAAGTGCTATCAATTTTGCTAATTTAAAAAAGGATTTTCAATGTTATGGATACAACGATCCACATTTTGGGGGTTCTGGTTGTGGGGACTGATTAGGTCTTTTACATTCATCAGAAAAAAACTACTCCCTGTTAATGTCTCTGCATCAAGTCAATGGTGCTTGTAACCTGTGGTCAGATAAAACAAGCTCGGGCAACTATAAGAGTGGTTGAAAGAGAAATAATAGGTGTTTACTCGTTGATCAATTTTCCATGGGACTTGGTTGTGAGCTTCATAATAGTTCCACTCTATAACTGGGCACTTCATCAAATGCATTTTTGCATATACTTAAATCTTTATCTATCTTCAAAATTCAGTGTTGGTTCCTCAGGCATCTTAAAGGAGGTGGGTAGGGACAAGTGTTTCTGCTTTCTACCCTTAGGTGAAATGAGCTATGGGAGGGAGAAACTTTTTTTAGTCTCAGCCAATGCCAATGGAAATGGCTAATCACTGCCTGTAGTTGTGGTGCACCACGGTACATTTTTTCTTTCTCCAGTGGTACTTCGTTGAAAACTATCCCCACATCCCTAAAGAACACCACAATAATTCCCATAGACTGACAGTAACAGAATTCTTGAACAGAGACCTAATCACTTCTCAACAGCTTCTGAGCCAACTGCCTTTCCAACAGCAGCACAGATGCCAACACCAGAATGGATGAGATCCATCACCTAGATGCAAACTCTTTGCCTCTGGCCGGTGTCCCAGACAGTAGCACTGTGGCTGAGAAATGAGAAGAGAGAATCCCTGTTTTTCCTACCACTTGCTCTTGTTTTGTGGAAACAGATCTTCACATGACATCAAGTGCTGCATCCTAGCCAAAAGGCACCGTGCCAATAACAGTTATGCAGAATGTATAGGAATTAGTTCTGTTTTTGTTACTTATAATAATACAGTAGTGCCTTTAGGCACCAAGCAGGAGCTCATTGTTCTAGGTGCTGTACAAAGGAGCTCCAAGTTGCTCACGATCTATGACAAGACCCAACAGGTGAAACAAAATAATGGTCTGAGAGATAACAGTGAAGTTGGGTGCAGCTGCATGCGTTACTAGTCTCTCATTGGTCATAATAGCCCCAGGGATGCCAGCTTAGCCAATAGAAGATAACAGTGATCTGTGGGTCTCATGGCTGACATTGGAGGCATTTAAAGTCAGCAAAGCACTTCAGCACAAGATTAATGGCATTAAAGTCAGAAGCACCCATTGAAATCAATGGAAGTTAGGTGCCTAAGTACTTTTCAGGATCGGGGCCAATGGGAATTAGGCACCCTCTTTAAGTTAAGGGTGTGTGCTGACATGCTTTGCTGAGTTGGAAACTAAAAGAAAACAAGGTGTTGGTTTTGGGTTTTTGCTGATTAGAGCTGGCCAAATATTGCAAAATAGTATTGGGAAACATTGAAATAAAACCCTTGAAATCAGTTCAGCTGTATTTGCACTCCTTTTCATCCATTTCCCTCAAACTTTTGTCTTGTTATTGTTTTCAGGGTGTTAGAAGTCATGTGAACACTTTTGGGTAGATGTGTTTGCAGAAGAATAAGTTGTATAGCTGTCTTGACATCTCTTTGATTTTCCTCCTCTTAATAAAAGTTCAAGTCATCCAATTAGGGAACAGAAACAAAACCATAATCAGTGCAATGGAGCTGCAATCGTATTTGGAGCCTCTAGGGATTACTGTAATATAAGTAATCAGTAATAATGATCAAATAATATATAACAAATGGAAGAAAGGGAAAGTTGATAGTAATGAAGATAAATCAAAAGTTAAGAATTCTCAAAAATTGATAAGGGAAGCAAAGGGACACGAGGAAAGTTGTGGTCAGCAGAGTTAAGGACAATAAGGAGGTTTTTTAAAAAAAAATATGAGGAGCAAAAAGAATCCTGACAATAGTTCATTACTAAATGTAAATGGTGGAATTATCAATAATATTGCAGAAAAGGCAGAAGTGTTCAATAAATACTTCTGCATTTGGAAAAAAACAGATGTTGTAGTCATCATATCTGATAACACTCTTTCCATTCCACCAGTATATCAGGAGAATGTAAAACACCAGCTACGAAAATTAGACATTTTAAAATCATCAGGTCTAGATTACTTTCATCCAAGAGTTTTAAAAGACCTGTCGATGGAGCTCGTTGGACCATTAATGTTGATTTTCAATAAAACCTGGCACACTGGAAAAGTTCCAGAAGACTGGAAGAAAGCTAATGTGCTGATTTAAAAAAAAAAAAAAAAAAAACAAGTTAAATAGGAAGACTTGAGTAATTATAGGCCGGGGGTCTGACATAGATTCTGGGAAAGACCATGAAGTGGCTTGATTAATAAAGAACTAAAGGAAGGTAATATAGTTAATGGCACTCAATGTGAATTTAAAGAAAATAGATCCTGACAAACAAACTTTGAATCTCTTTTTTTCGATGAGATTACAAGTTTGGTTGATGAAGGTAATAGTATCGATGTAGTATATTTAGAGTTATGTTGTTATGTTTATAAGAAGCACACGGGATCTTTTTCAGGGGAAAAGGCAATTCACCACATTTATTGGAAATACAACAATTAGCATATGCATTCAGTCACACACACACACACACACACACACACACACACAGAGTCCTGCCAGTCGATGTTATAGTTACCAGTCCAGAGTCCGGATTAGTCTATCCAGAGTCCGGATTAGTCTAGTGGCCAGCTAAGTTCATTACAGGTATGTAGGAGCCGGGTTCTGTCAGTCGTGATACAATGCTCCAGGGAAGTCTTGGCAGGATGAACTTAAAGTTTCATGGCAAGGCATCCTTTTTATATAGTGATTTTCCTTCATTGGGGCCAATGAGTTTTGCACCGTCATGCTGTAATCAATTGTTGTTTGACAAGTGCTTGCTTTCTTAAATTGTCCTTCTCATTCTTTCATCAAGTCTCTTAGGGTATGTCTACACTACGAAATTAGTTTGAATTTATAGAAGCCGGTTTTATAGAAATCGGTTGTATACAGCCAATTGTGTGTGTCCCCACATAAAATGCTCTAAGTGCTCTAGTCGGCGGACCGCGTCTACAGTACCGAGGCTAGCGTCGACTTCCGGAGCATTGCACTATGGGTAGCTATCCCACAGCTATCCCACAGTTCCCGCAGTCTCTGCCGCCCATTGGAATTCTGGGTTGAGATCCCAATGCCCGGATGATGCAAAACAGTGTCGCGGGAGGTTCTGGGTACATGTCATCAGGCCCCTCCCCCTCCGTCACAGCAATGGCAGACAATAGATTCGCGCCTTTTTACCTGGGTTACCTGTGCAGACAACGTACCACGGCAAGCATGGAGCCCGCTCAGCTCACCGTCACCATATGTCATCTGGGTGCCGGCAGATGTGGGACTGCATTGCTACACAGCAGCAGCAGCTAACTGCCTTTTGGCAGTAGATGGTGCAGTAGACTGGTAACCTTCATCGGCGATCTGGGTGCTGGCAGCTGTGGGGCTGGCAGCCGTGGGGCTGCATTGCACCAGCCCCTTGCCTTTTGGCAGTAGATGGTGTATTACGACTGGTAACCGTCCTATTATAAGTTGGATCATCGCACATTAGCAGAGTCTTCCCTGAGCAGCAGATCGTGCAATAGGCCTGAAGGCCATCGTAATACACTAACTGCCAAGCGCCCAGTTTTTGCTGCCAAGCACCCAGAAAGATGCCGAGGGTTATCAGTCATGCTGCACCGTCGTCTTAAGATGTAAAAAATAGATTTGCTCTGTTATCATTTGCTTCCCCTCCCTCCGTCAAATCAACGGCCTGCTAAGCCCAGGGTTTTCAGTTTAATCTTTGGGGGGACCATTGTGTGTGACAGTTCTTTGTGTTTCTCCCTGATGCACAGCCACCTTTCTTGATTTTAATTCCCTGTACCTGTACGCCATGTCGTCACTCGGCCCGCCCTCCCTCCTTCCCCTAGTCTGTCAGATACTAGTTTCACGCCTTTTTTCAGACCAGGCGCCATAGCTAGCACTGGGATCATGGACCTAGCGTCGACTTCCAGAGCATTGCACACAGTTCCCGCAGTCTCCGCCCCCCATTGGAATTCTGGGTTGAGATCCCAATGCCCGGATGATGCAAAACAGTGTCGCGGGAGGTTCTGGGTACATGTTGTCAGGCCCCTCCCCCTCCATCACAGCAACGGCAGACAATAGATTCGCGTCTTTTTACCTGGGTTACCTGTGCAGACAACATACCACGGCAAGCATGGAGCCCGCTCAGCTCAGCTGAGCTCACCATCACCATATGTCCTCTGGGTGCCGGCAGAGGTGGGACTGCATTACTACACAGCAGCAGCTGCTAACTGCCTTTTGGCGGTAGACGGTGTAGCATGACTAATAGCCGTGGGGCTGGCAGCCGTAGGGCTGCATTGCACCAGCCCCTTGCCCTTTGGTAGAAGATGGTATATTACGACTGGTATCCGTCGTCGTCATACTGCAGTGGCTGTCAATCATGGGCACCTGGGCAGACATGCTACTGTCTCGATGATGATGGCTATCAGTCATAGTATACTATTTTCTGCCAATTGCCCAGTATTGTCTGCTAAGCACCCAGAAGAGGCCGAGGGCGATCTGGGTGCTGGCAGACGTGGGGCTGGCAGACGTGGGGCTGCATTGCTACACAGCAGCAGCCCCTTGCCTTTTGGTAGAAGATGGTATATTATTTACGATTGGTATCCGTTGTCATCATACTACAGAGGCTATCAGTCATGCTGCACCGTCGGCTGCCAGCTTAAGATGTAAAAAATAGATTTGTTCTGTATTCATTTGCTTCCCCTTCCTCCGTGAAATCAACGGCCTGCTAAGCCCAGGGTTTTAAGTTTAATCTTTGGGGGGACCATTCTGTGTGACAGTTGTTTGTGTTTCTCCCCGATGCACAGCCACCTTTCTTGATTTTAATTCCCTGTACCTGTACCTGTTCGCCATGTCGTCACTCGGCCCTCCCTCCCGCCCTCCCTCCTTCTCCTGGTCTGTCAGATACTAGTTTCGCGCCTTTTTTCTGACCAGGCGCCATAGCTAGCACTGGGATCATGGAGCCTGCTCAGATCACTGCGGCAATTATGAGCACTATGAACACCATGCACATTGTCCTGGAGTAAATGCAGAGCCAGGACATGCCAAGGCGAAACCCGGACCAGCCGAGGAGGCGATTGCAGCGCGGCGAAGAGAGTGATGAGGAAATTGACATGGACATAGACCTCTCACAAGGCACAGGCCCCAGCAATGTGGAAATCATGGTGTCACTGCGGCAGGTTCATGCCGTGGAACGCCGATTCTGGGCCCGGGAAACAAGCACAGACTGGTGGGACCGCATCGTGCTGCAGGTGTGGGACGATTCCCAGTGGCTGCGAAACTTTCGCATGCGTAAGGGCACTTTCATGGAACTTTGTGACTTGCTTTCCCCTGCCCTGAAACGCCAGGATACCAAGATGAGAGCAGCCCTCACAGTTGAGAAGCGAGTGGCGATATCCCTGTGGAAGCTTGCAACGCCAGACAGCTACCGGTCAGTCGGGAATCAATTTGGAGTGGGCAAATCTACGGTGGGGGCTGCTGTGATCCAATTTGCCAGGGCAATGAAAGACCTGGTGATATCAAGGGTAGTGACTCTAGGCAACGTGCAGGCAATAGTGGATGGTTTTGCTGAAATGGGATTCCCAAACTGTGGTGGGGCCATAGACGGAACCCATATCCCTATCTTGGCACCGGAGCACCAAGCCACCGACTACGTAAACCGCAAGGGGTACTTTTCAATGCTGCTGCAAGCCCTGGTGGATCACAAGGGACGTTTCACCAACATTAACGTGGGATGGCCGGGAAAGGTACATGATGCTCGCATCTTCAGGCACTCTGCTCTGTTTCGAAAGCTGGAGGAAGGGACTTTCTTCCCAGACCAGAAAGTAACCGTTGGGGATGTTGAAATGCCTATCGTGATCCTTGGGGACCCAGCCTAACCCTTAATGCCATGGCTCATGAAGCCGTACACAGGCAGCCTGGACAGTAGTCAGGACCTGTTCAACTACAGGCTGAGCAAGTGCCAAATGGTGGTGGAATGTGCATTTGGACGTTTAAAAGCGCGCTGGCGCAGCTTACTGACTCGCTCAGACCTCAGTGAAAAGAATATCCCCATTGTTATTGCTGCTTGTTGTGCGCTCCACAATATCTGTGAGAGTAAGAGGGAGACCTTTATGGCGGGGTGGGAGGTTGAGGCAACTCGCCTGGCCGCTGATTACGCGCAGCCAGACACCAGGGTGGTTAGAGGAGCACAGCAGGGCGCAGTGCGCATCAGAGAAGCTTTGAAAACGAGTTTTGTGACTGGCCACGCTACTGTGTGAAACTTCTGTTTGTTTCTCCTTGATGAACCCTCCAACCCCCCCTCCCCCGACCAGGTTCACTCTACTTCCCTGTAAACCAACCACCCCACCTCACCCTCCCCTCCCCAATTCGAGCACCGCTTGCAGAGGCAATAAGGTCATTGTTATTTCACATTCATGCATTCTTTATTAGTTCCTCACAGAAGTAGGGGGATAATTGCCAAGGTAGCCTGGGATGGGTGGGGGAGGAGGGATGGAAAAGGACACACTGCATTTTAAAACTTTAACTCTTATTGAAGGCCAGCCTTCTGATGCTTGGGCGATCATCTGGGGTGGAGTGACTGGGTGGCCGGAGGCCCCCGCACCGTGTTCTTGGGCGTCTGGGTGAGGAGGCTATGGAACTTGGGGAGGAGGGCTGTTGGTTAAACAGGGGCTGTAGCGGCGGTCTCTGCTCCTGCTGCCTTTCCTGCAGCTCAACCATACGCTCGAGCATATCAGTTTGATGCTCCAGCAGACGGAGCATTAACTCTTGCCGTCTGTCTGCAAGCTGACGCCACCTATCGTCTTCAGCCCGCCACTTGCTCTTTTCATCCCGCCATTCAGCCCGCCACCTCTCCTCTCGTTCATATTGTGCTTTTCTTATGTCCGACATTGACTGCCTCCACGCATTCTGCTGTGCTCTATCAGCGTGGGAGGACATCTGCAGCTCCGTGAACATATCGTCCCGTGTCCTACGTTTTCTCTTTCTAATGTTCACTAGCCTCTGCGAAGGAGAAACGTTTGCAGCTGGTGGAGGAGAAGGGAGAGGTGGTTAAAAAAGACACATTTTAGAGAACAATGGGTACACTCTTTCATTACAAGGTCGCATTTTTCCTCTGCCTGCCGGTTTGGTATGAGAGATCACTCACGCAGTGCCCCAGGCAACATATTTCGGCTTGCAGGCAGCCATAGTAGGCCACAGTGTTTTGGCTTTTTTAACCTTCTTAACATGCGGGAAAGGTTTCAAACAGCAGCGCATTTCCCATATCAAGGATGAATTGGGTTGGCCATTTAAAATGGGTTTTCAATGTAAAAGGAGGGGCTGCGGTTTCCGGTTAACATGCGGCACAAACCCAAGTAAACCACCCCCCCACACACACACCCGATTCTCTGGGATGATCACTTCACCCCTCCCCCCACCGCGTGGTTAACAGCGGGGAACATTTCTGTTCAGAAGAAAAGGAACGGGCACCTCTGAATGTCCCCTTAATAAAATCACCCCATTTCAACCAGGTGACCGTGAATGATATCACTCTCCTGAGGATAACAAAGAGAGATAAGGAATGGATATTGTCTGCATGCCAGCAAACACCGGGACCATACGCTGCCATGCTTTGTTATGCAATGATTCCAGACTACGTGCTACTGGCCTGGAGTACATGAAGGAGAGCTTTCTGGAGATGTCCCTGGAGGATTTCCGCTCCATCCCCATACACGTTAACAGACTTTTCCAGTAGACGTACTGGCCACGATTGCCAGGGCAAATTAATCATTAAACACGCTTGCTTTTAAACCATGTGTAATGTTTACAAATATTTACAAAGGTACACTCACCAGAGGTCTCCTGTGTGCCCTGAGGGTCTTGGGTGAGTTCGGGGGTTACTGGTTCCAGGTCCAGGGTCACAAACATATCCTGGCTGTTGGGGAAACTGGTTTCTCCGCTTCCTTGCTGCTGTGAGCTACCTACAGTACCTCCATCCTCATCTTCCTCGTTCTCCGAACCGTCTTCCCTGTGTGTTTCTCCATGGACGGAGTCATAGCACACGGTTGGGGTAGTGGTGGCTGCACCCCCTAGAATGGCATGCAGCTCCGCGTAGAAGCGGCATGTTTGCGGCTCTGCCCCGGACCTTTCGTTTGCTTCTCTGGCTTTGTGGTAGGCTTGCCGTAGCTCCTTAATTTTCACGCGGCACTGCTGTGTGTCCCTGTTATGGCCTCGGTCCTTCATGGCCTTGGAGACCTTTTCTAATACTTTGCCATTTCTTTTACTGCTACGGAGTTCAGCTAGCACTGATTCATCTCCCCGTATGGCGAGCAGATCCCGTACCTCCTGTTCGGTCCATGCTGGAGCTCTTTTGCGATCCTGGGACTCCATCACGGTTACCTGTGCTGATGAGCTCTGCGTGGTCACCTGTGCTCTCCACGCTGAGCAAACAGGAAATTAAAATCAAACGTTCGCGGGTCTTTTCCTGTCTACCTGCTCAGTGCATCTGAGTTGAGAGTGCTGTCCAGAGCGGTCACAATGAAGCACTGTGGGATAGCTCCCGGAGGCCAATAACGTCGAATTCCGTCCACACTACCCCAATTCCGACCCGCAAAGGCCGATTTTATCACTAATCCCCTCTTCGGAGGTGGTGTAAAGAAACCGGTTTAAAGGACCCTTTAAGTCGAAAGAAAGGGCTTCGTCGTGTGGACGTGTCCAGGCTTAATTCGATTTAACGCTGCTAAAGTCGACCTAAACCCGTAGTGTAGACCAGGCCTTAGGGAGTTACCCTGTGCTGGTTTTAATCATAGCTATCTTGTTCTGATTGATAGGTGCCTGTCTCGTCTTTTAGAGTCGTCAATCTGCCCTCTTCTGACATTTCAATAGGGGCATGTTGTAATCTTCTGGCGCCCTTGCATTTGTCCTCAGTTCCTCCCTAGAACATCTGGTTCGGTGATGGCCTTCACACCTATCTTCTAACACACACATTCCACGTTCCCACACAAAACAGGATTGATTTACACAGAACATTTGAACAGGAACATCGAATTATACTGCAAGAGAAAAACAATCATTGCATTCTTTTACTTATTTTAAAATGCTAAACCTACAACAAAGTGGTGACCCTAAAAGGTTTGTTACTGCATTGAAATCAGCTCAGATACAGATTCTGGCTGATGTATCTCTACCAATGGCCCATTATGCCATTCCTTTCTGCTATTCAAAAAAGGGTGGCTGGTAGGATATGATCAAATTACACACCAATACATTTAATACATGCTACATTATTATTCTTTATCCTTCATTCTAAATTATATAAAATAAAAATGTAAAATCCACTACTACACTGTAAGGCATTTGATGTAGTACCACACAATGTTTTGATAAAAAAACTAGAATGATATAAACATGGCATAAGATAAATGGATTAAAACTGGCTAACTGATAGGTCTCAAAATACAACTGTAAATGGTGAATCATCATCAAACAGGAGTGTTTCTACAGAGGCCCCCTCGGGATCGTTTCTTAGCCCTACTCTGCTTAACATTTTTGTCAGTGACCTTCAAGAAAACATAAAATCATACTGATAAAGTTTGCAGATGGGCACAAAAATTGGGGGAGTTTTAAATAATGAAGGGGATAAGTCACTGATAAAAAGCAATTGCTTGATAAACTGGGTGCAAGCAACCAATATGTGTTTTAATATGGCTAAAGGTGACTATATCTATGTAGGAATAAAAAATGTGATCCTGGGATACGTAAATGAGAATCTTGAGTGGGAGAAGAAAGGTTATTTTGCCTCTGCATTTGGCACTGGTGTGACCACTGCTGAAAGACTGTGTCCCGTTCTGCTGCTCACAATTCAAGAAGGATGTTGATAAACTGGAGAAGTTTCAAAGAAGAGCCACAAGAATGATTAAAGGATTAGAAAACATCCCTTACAGTGACAGACTCAAGGAGTTCAATCTTATTTAGCTTAACAAAGGGAAGGTTTTAGTGGTGTCTTGATTACAGTCTATAAGTATCTACGTAGGGAACAAATATTTAATTAAGGGCTTTTCAATCTAGCAGAGAAGTGTATAACACAATCCAGTGGCTGGAAATTGGAGCAAGACAAATTCAGACTGGAAATAAGGTGTAAATTTTTAACGGTGAGAGTAATAAATCATTGCAACAACTTACCAAGAGTCATAGTGGACTCTTCATTACTGGCAGTTTTTAAATCTAGATGTGATGTTTTGCCAAAAGATCTGCTCTAGGAATTATTTAGGGGAAGTTGTGTGGCCTGTGTTATCCCGGAGGTCAGACTAGATGATCACAAAATAGTCCCTTCTGGTCTTGGGATCTATGAATACTTTTTGTTCTGTCAACGTTGCAAGTAAAATTTTCAAAAGTGCTTAAGTCATTCGGGTCCTTTTGAAAATGGAACTCAGTCTCCTATGTTTCATGGACTTTACCTTGCATCTTAAAAGTACCCTTTTTTCACCAGCCATACCCATGGAAATTTGCTGTCACCCTTTGTCATAATTGCCAGTCTGATTAAAATGGCTAGAAATCAAATCCAGCACCTCACCCTGGGGGTATCTGTGAGTTCTGGGCCTCTAACAGGCTCACACATTTTGGGAACTCTAATTTCCTGATTTGCAGGGCCAGTGAATTAGCAGCAAATTAGGATTTTCTCAACATGCTGATCTTCCTATAATCATCTTGTAATGACAAACCTTTCAAGGTGTCAGTGAATAATAATCTGTTTTGAATGAACTGACGAAAGGCAGCTATTTCATATTAAACTCCATAGATCTCCTAAAAACATGGGAATGGGATAAGTGGAAAAAGATTTACAGCAGGCGAAAACAAAGGGCATACAAGTGTAATACATGGATAATGGCAGCATAGTTTTAAAAATCCTGCAGGTTAAACCCTCTTAAATAGGAGATGCTTGTAATCTGCCAGGCCAGTGGGGCCCCACATGAGCATCGAACATAAGAATGTCCATACTGTGTCAGACCACTGGTCCATCTAGCCCAGTATCCTGTCTTCTGACAGTGAACAGTGCCAGTTGTTCCAGAGGGAATGAACAGAACAAGGCAATTATCAAGTGATCCATCTCCTGTCATCTAGTTCCAGCTTCTGGCAGTTGGGGATACCCAGGGCTTGGGGTTGCAACCTGACCATCTTGGCTAATAGCCATTGGTGGACCTATCCTCCATGAGCTTATCTAATTCTTTTCTGAACCCAGTTATACCTTTGCCCTTCACAACATCCACTGGCAGCGAGTTCCAAAAGTTGACTGTGTGTTGATGAAGTACTTCCTTATGTTTGTTTTAAACCTGCTGCCTCTTACTTTCATTGGGTGACCGTCCCGTTCCCCTATCCCCCATTTTGTGTTATGTGAAGGGGTAAATAATACTTTCCTATTCATTTTCTTGACACCACTCGAGATTTTATAGACCACTTGTGACGTTGTGCAGTCTATATGGTTTTATAAAAACTTGATAATAAGTCAATATAATGTAACTGAGATAGTTTTAGAGAAAATATGGTAATAAGTGAATGTAAGTAACTGGGATATGCCTCATGCAAAAGGTCTCTTGTAAGGTATCATTACAAAGCTTATAATCTACTGAGTGTGATCATCTGATTTGTATAAATGTACCACTCTTGTATCTAAAACTAGAAATATAAAATGTAACTCTGAGGGCCTATTGTAATTGTGTAAAGTGTGGACCATTAATGATGGTTTGGAATCTTGATGACTCCCATTGTCTGCAGATGGTTGTGTTTACCTGTGAGTCTTCCTGTATATGTGTGTGCTGGCAAGTGAGTAATGAAGTCTTGCAGTGACATGTGATCATGTCACCTGAACTGGAATCCATCTTTAACCTGGTGCTTTTCCAGTGAGGTGGGGGTGGAAACCCAGAGAGACAAAGAGTTCCCGCCTTATGCAAAAGATATATAAAGGAGGGAAGAGAACAGAGAGGGGGAGAAGCCATCATGAAGAATCCCCTAGCTATCACCTGAGCTGCAACAAGAGCTGCACCAGGGGAAAGAATTGTGCCCAGGCCTGGAAGGTGTCCAGTCTGAGAAAAACTTACTGAAGCACCTCTGAGGGTGAGATTATCTGTATTCAGTTTGATTAGGCATAGATTTGCGCATTTTATTTTATTTTGCTTGTGACTTACTTTGTTCTGTCTGTTACTACTTTGAACCACTTAAATCCTACTGTCTGTATTTAATAAAATCACTTTCTATTTAGTAATTAACTCAGAGTATGTATTAATACCTGGGAGAGCAAACAACTGTGCATATCTCTCTATCAGTGTTATAGAGGGCGAACAATTTATGAGTTTGCCCTGCATAAGCTTTATGCAGGGTAAAACGGATTTATCTGGGTTTAGACCCCATTGGGAGTTGGGCATCTGAGTGCTAAAGACAAGCACACTACTGCGAGCTGTTTTCAGGTAAACTTGCAGCTTTGGGACAGGAGATTCTGACCCTGGATCTGTGTCTGGAGCCAGACGGGAGTGTCTGGCTCAGCAAGACAGGGTGCTGGAGTCCTGAGCTGGCAGGGAGAACAGAAGCAGGGGTAGTCTTTGCACATCGGGTGGCAGCTCCCAGGGGGGTTTCTGTGATCCAACCCGTCACACCACTATCATATCCCTCCTTAGCCATCTCTTTTCTAAGATGAATAGTCCCTGTCTTTTTAATCTCTCCTCAGGTGGAAGTTGTTCCATATCCATAATCATTTTTGTTGTCCTTCTATGTACCTTTTCCAATTCTTATATATCTTTTTTTGAGATGGGATGACCAAAATTAGATGCAGTACTCAAGGTGTGGGCATACCATGGATTTTATCTAATGGCATTATAATATTTTACGTCTTGTTATCTATCCCTTTCCTAATGGTTCCTAACATTCGGTTATCTTGTTTTGACTGCTGCTGCACACTGAGCAGATGTTTTCAGAGAACTACCCACAATGACGCCAAGAACTTAGTAGTAACAACTAATTTAGACCCCAAGATTTTGTATGCATTTTTGGGATGCTTTCCAATGTGCATTACTTTCAATTTATCAACCTTGAATTTCATTTGCCATTTTATTGCCGTATAACCCAGTTTTGTGAGATCCTTCTGTAACACTTTTCATTCAGCTTTGGTTTATCTTGAGTAATTTTGTATAATCTGCAAACTTTGCTAATTCATTGTTCACCCCCTTTTCCTGATCATTTATTAATATGTTGAATACCACAGATCCCAGTAGAGATCCTTGGGGAACTTGCTATTTGCTTGTCTCCATTGTGAAAAATTACCATTTATTCCTATCCTTTGTTTCCTATCTTTTAACCAGTTAGTGATCCATAAGAGAACCTTCCTCTTAGCCCATGACTACTTACTTTGCTGAAGAGCCTTTGGTGAGGGACCTTGTCAAAGGTTTTCTGAAAATCTAAGTACACTTTACGAATATATTCTTGTCCACATGCTTGTTGACCCCCTCAAAGAATTCTAATAGGTTGGTGTGGCATAATTTCTCTTTAGAAAAGCCATGTTGACTCTTCCCCACACATCATGTTCATCTATGTGTCTGATAATTCTTTTCTTTACTATAGTTTCAACTGGTTTGGTTGATGCTGAAGTTAGGTTTACTGGCCTGTAATTGCCAGGATTGCCTCTGGAGCCTCTTTTTAAAGATCAGTGTTACATTAGCTATCCTCCAGTCATCTGGTACAGAGACTGATTTAAGTGATAAGTTACATACCACAGTTACAACAAGGAGTCTGGTGGCACCTTAAAGACTAAACAGATTTATTTGGGCATAAGCTTTCGTGGGTAAAAACCTCACTTCTTCAGATGCATCTGAAGAAGTGAGGTTTTTACCCACGAAAGCTTATGCCCAAATAAATCTGTTTAGTCTTTAAGGTGCCACCAGACTCCTTGTTGTTTTTGTAGATACAGACTAACACGGCTACCCCCGATACTTGATACCACAGTTAGTAATTCTGCAATTTCATATTTGACTCCATTCAGAGCTCTTAGGAGAATACCATTTGGTCCTGGTGAATTATTACTGTTTAATTTATCTGTTTGTTCCAAAACCTCCTCTAATGACGCCTCTATCTGGGCCAGTTCCTCAGATTTGTCTCCTAAATTAATGGCTTAGGTGTGGGAATCTCCCTCACAGTCACACCCCCTGCAACAAAGACCAATGCAAAGAATTAATTTAGCTCCTCTGCAACAGTCTTTTATTTCCTGAGTGCACCTCGATAGTTCAGTGGCCCCACTGATTGTTTGGCAGGCTTCCTGCTTCTGATGCACTTAAAAATACTGTTAGTTTTTGTGTCTTTTGCTAGTTGCTCTTCAAATTCTTTTTTGGCCTGCCTAATTGTACTTTTACACTTGACTTGTTAGAGTTTATGCTCCTGTTTATTTTCCTCAGTAAGATTTTACTTCCAATTTTTAAATGCCTTATGGTCTATAATTACTGTATTTTCTGGGGTATAAGACTACTTTTTAACCCAGGAAAATCTTCTCAAAAGTCGGGGGTCGTCTTATACGCCGGGTGTCGTCTTATAGGGCGGGTGCTGAAACTTCCGAGCCGGACTGGAGAATCTGCGGTCGCCGCATATGGTGGGGGGAGCTCAAAAACGGACGCGGCCGCATCCCCGCCCGATGACGAGGTGAGGGGGCGCCTCACCAGGAAGGTGTAAGTGAAGGGCGGAGCAAGCTGCAGGCGTCCGGGATGCCCGGGGTATGGAAAAAAGAGAGAGAGCGGCGCTGTGCCCAGAAAAACACACCTCTTTCACCCGTCTGGCCCGCCCTTGTATCCTATTACCGTACCTCCTTCTCTGCCTCTCAGATCTCGCTCCTGAGGACTGCAGTGAAGCGGTGCAGGCGCGCATGTGCGAGATCTGAGAGGCAGAGAAGGAGGTAATAGGATACAAGGGCGGGCCAGACGGGTGAAAGAGGCGTGTTTGCGCTACCGCTCTGATAGTCTTGGAGACAGGGAGGGCTGGGCAGGCAGGGAGAGCTGACCAATCCAAGCAGGCTTTGTATACAACAACCAGCCAATCGCCGGTAAGGTACATCGCTTGCCGTGATTGGCTGGTTGTTGTATACTGGGTACCACATACAGTACAGCACCAGTATCTGTACCTATTCATACAGTATAGCACCAGTACATACAGTACAGTATACAAATGTCCAACAGTCAAAACCCCATCATGGCTCCACCAGCAAGAAGAAAGAAATATGAAGCCAGTTTCAAACTTAAAGTTGTAAACTTTGTCATGGAACATAATAACTGCGCTGCTGCAAGACAATATGGAGTAACAGAAAAGATGGTTCGGGACTGGAAAGCAAATGAAAAAGCATTAAAGAGTATGCCAAGGGGTAAGTGTGCATTAAGAAGAGGCACTCCACATTGGCCAGAACTCGAAAAACATGTAGCAGACATGGTGAATGAGCATCGCCAAAACGGTTATGTAGTGACACGAAATAAAATACATTTGTTTGCACTTCAGTGGGCCAAATCTAACCCAGATCACAGCAACAGATTTAAGGCCACTGTATCCTGGTGTACTAGATTCATGGGAAGGCATAATATGGTACTGAGGCAAAAGATGAAAATTGCCCCAAAATTACCTGCAGATCTTGATAGCAAAGTAAATAGTTTCCATCGATACGTAATACAACAGCGCACTAAACATGGCTATGCGTTAAGTAGTATTGGAAATATGGATGAAACTCCAATGAATTTTGATATGGTTGGAAATAAAACTGTCCATCAAAAAGGTGAAAAAACAATTTTAATTAAAACAACAGGACATGAGAAGTCCAGTTTTACAGTGGTACTAGGATGCACAGCTGATGGCGCCAAACTGAGACCAATGATTATTTTTAAAAGAAAAACAATGCCGAAATTCAAGTTCCCTGTTGGTTGTTTTGTACATATGAATGAAAAAGGCTGGATGGATGAAGAAGGGGTAAAGCTATGGCTTGATAATGTATGGAGCAGGCGACCAGGTGGACTTATTCAAAAATGTAGTCTACTGGTGTGGGATATGTTCAGGGCTCATTTAACTCCCAGCACCGAGCAAATGCTTGCAAGACTAAACACAGATGCGGCAGTTATTCCTGCAGGATTGACATCATTGGTACAGCCACTGGATGTGTGCCTAAACAAGCCATTTAAAGATCGCATTCAAGAACAGTGGAATGAATGGATGGTTAGCGGCGAAAAGTCATTCACAAAAGGAGGAAACATGCATGCTCCACAGTTGGATGTTTTGTGCAAGTTTGTCATAAAAGCCTGGAATTATATTGATGCAGAAACAGTAATCAAGTCTTTCAAGAAGTGTGGCATATCAAATTCATTAGATGGTGTGGAGGACAACTACTTGTGGCAAGATGAAGAGGAAGCCGAAGCTGAGACCACACCATCTGATACAGAATTCGATCCATACGATGACTGCCTTACAAATGTATCACAAGATGTCATTGATGTACTTATGATATCAGATGACGAACAGGAGGATTTTGAAGGCTTTTAAAGGGAAACTGTCATGCCAGCAAAACCTGTAAAAATACCGTAGCTTGCAGTTATGATGGGCGTTGCTAACTCGCCAGGGACTTGCCCGGCACTTGCTCTCTCTCTCTTGTTTGTTATCTTCCTCCTATCATCATCAGTTCCAGTTTGGTTGACAGCTTAGAAAACAAACAGCATGGCAGCTCCCATGGGTTTATTGTCTTATCCTTCCTTTCAGCTTTAGAGTGAATTAGGAAAAGTTTAATCCACTTGCACTGTTTTATGTTTACATGTTTGATGACAAACAGCCTTATGTTTATAAGTGACAGTTTTCCTGCTAAGTACCTGCATGTCATAAGCATTTGAATTAAAATTACCATATTGAAATCAAATCTGATGTTTTTTTACTTTTTTTTTTTGGTGTGCGTTGGAAGAGGGGTAGTCTTATACGGCGAGTATATCCCAAACTCTATATTTTAACTGGAAAAGTTGGGGGTCGTCTTATACGCCCAGTCGTCTTATACGCCGGAAAATACGGTATCTCTTTTACTCTGTTGTTTAGCCATGGTGGCATTTTCTTTTGGTCATCTAGCTGGGTTTTTTTTTTGTTTTTATTTTATTTATTTTATTTCTATACATTTAGTTAGCGTCTCGGTTATGGTGTTTTTAAAAAGTTTCCATGCAGCTTGCAGGCACGCCACTCTTGTGACTGTTCCTTTTAGCAAGTTTCCTCATTTTTAAGTAGTTCCTCTTTGTTAAGTTAAATGCCATTGTGGGGGGTTTCTTTGGTATTCCCCCCACCCATAAAGATATTAAATTTAATTACATTATGTTTGCTGTTACCAAGCGGGTCAGCTGTATTCACCTCCTGGATCAGATCCTGTGCTCCACTTAGGACTAAATGAAGCGTTGCCTCTCCCCTTGTAGGTTCCAAGACTAGCCGCTCCAAGAGGCAGTCATCCCATCCTCAGGTGAGATGTTCCCAGTCAATATGAGGATAGTTGAAATCCCCCATTATTACTGAGGCTTCTGTTTTTGTAACCTCTCTAATCTCTCGGAGTATTTCAGAATCATTGTCATCATCCTGGTCAGGTGGTCGGTAGTATGTTCCTACTGCTACATTCTTATTGTTCAAGCATGGGATTTCTATCCACAGAGATTCTATGGTACTGTTTGATTAATTTAAGATTTACACTATATTTGACTCTAATGCTTTCTTACCCATATATTTAGACTCCCCACTCTAAACGTGACCTACTCTGTCATCCCTATATATTTTGTATCCTGGTATTACCATATCCTATTGATTTTCATCATTCCACCGAAGTTCTGTGATGCCTATTCTATCAATATCTTCATTTAATACCAGACATTTGAGTTCACCCATCTTAGTATTTAGACTTCTTGCATTTGTTTACAAGCACTTATACAATTTGTCAGTATTTAGGTGTCTGCCTGCATGTGATGTAATTAGATGGGATTCTTTTTCATTTGATGGTTCTCATCAGTTCTTACCTGTCAACTTCTGTGATTTTCTTTTTCCTAGTATATAGAGTATCCCATTTAATAAATCCTCCCCTAAGGGATGTCTCTGTCTGAACTGTGTGATCTTATGTACCTGTCGGCTTTCCCCCAGCCCTTAGCTTAAAAACCCCTCTACAACCTTATTAATTTTACATACCATCCTTCCTCTACAGGCTCCACCTTTCCCAAAAGGTTCCCCAGTTCCTAATAAATCTAAAACTCTCCTCCCTACATCATCATCTCATCCACGCATTGAGATCCTGCAGTTCTGCCTGTCTAAACTGGTCCTGTGCGTGGAATTGGAAGCATTTCCGAGACCATTACCATGGAGATCCTGGATTTTAATCTGTTTTCTAGCAGCCTAAATTTGGTCTTCAGGACCTCTCTCCTGCCTTTCCCTATGTCACTGGTACCGACATGTACCATGACCACCAGCGCCTCCCTTGCACTGCGCATAAGTCCATCTAGATTCTCAATAGGTTTGCAACCTTCACACCCAGCAGGCAATTCACCATGTGGTTCTCCAGGTCATCATAAACCCAACTATCAATATTTCTAATAATTGAATCCCCCATTACTATTACCTGTCTCTTCCTTACCACAGGGTTCCCCTCCCTCGGAGGGGTATGCTCAGTGTGAGAGGATACCATGACATTATCTGGAAGGTGGGTCCCAACAATGGGATTTTTTCCTTCTGCTCCAGCTTGATGTTCTCCTGCCCTGAGACTTTCAGCCTCCTCAACAGCACAGAGGTTGTCAGACTGGGGTAGGAACGCTCTACTATGTCCTGGAAAATCTTGTCTGTGTACCTCTCTGTCTCCCTTAGCTCTGGTCTCAAGAGCACATACTCAGTCTCAGAAGGGACATGAGCTGCTTGGATCAAATGCACACATACGCTACCTATCCACAAGATAGGTAATCATACATGCTGCATTCAGTGCAAAAAACTGGCTAGCCCCCACTCTGCTGCTGGACGCCTGCCTGTGTTATTTTTGTTCTTGCTGGGTGTTTTTGTTCTTTATATTTTTTTTTGTGGGGGAGGGGGATTGGCCTAAGTTTAGAACATGTTTGTTAGGTATATCTGGCTCTCACACTCCTGTAAACTCCCTTGCAAAACTCCCCTGTTCATTACCTCCTTTGGCTGCTTATGTGCTGGCTTTTTAAACCCCTGTTCTCCCTGAGTTAGCCATGCCCCCTAGTGAAGGGATTCTAAAGGCAGGGGTGGGGAACCTTTTTTCCATCAAGACCCACAGAAAAAATAAATTGCAGGCCACACACGGCCCGAGGAGGACGCCGAGGCTCGGGGCTTCCTCCCTGCAGCGGGGTGACCTGGCGCTCATGGTTCCAGTAGGGTTGCCAACTGTCTAATCACACAAACCCAAACACAGTTGTCCTGCCCCTTCTCCAAGCCCCCGCTCATTCCAGGCCTCCTGCCTCCTTCACTTGCTCTCCCCCACCCTCACTCACTTTCACTGGGCTGGGGCCATGGGTTGGGGTGCAGGAGAGGGTGTGGGGTGCAGGCTCCGGGACGGAGTTTGGGTGCAGAAGGGGGGGGTCAGGGCTGGGGCAGGTGGTTGGGGTGCGGGACTGGGTACAGGGTGCGAGCTCTGGGAGGGAGTCTGGGTGCGGGTTGGGGCTAGGGCAATGGGTTCAGGTGTGGGACAAGGTTCAGGGTGCAGGCTTCAGCCAGGCGGCGTTTACCTCAGGTGGCTCCCAGAAATGGCGGCATGTCCAGCAGCGGCCCCTAGGCTCAGGAGCAGCCAGGTGGCTCTGCGCACTGCCCTTTCCTGAAGACACCGCCCCCACAGCTCCCATTGGCCATGGTTCCCCGTTCCTGGCCAGTGGGAGCTGCGGAGATGGTGCTTGGGGCAGGGGCAGCGTGCAGAGACCCCCTGGCCGCGCCTCCGCCTAGGAGCCGCTGCCAGAAGCGGGAGTGTGCAGAGCCAGGGCAAGTAGGAAGTCTGCCTTAGCCCCACGGTCCTACCAGACTTTTAGCGGCCTAAAATCTCCCGGATTTGCTTCAGTAGCCTCTGGGTGATCGAACCTGATTCTGGGAGACTCCCGGCCAAACTGGGAGGGTTGGCAATCTTAGGCTGCAGCCCCGCGGAGCAAACCAGCGCTCATAACTTCAGCCCCATAGGGTGGAGGGAAAGGCTTGGAGCTTCTGGCCTGCGGTGCCAAGTCTTGCTGCAGGCCGGCTGAAATTAAGCAACAGCCCAAATCCAGCCCATGGGCTGTAGGTTCCCCACCCCTGCTAAAGGGATTAGTGGTGAAAAGATGGCAGAGTAGAATTTCTTTAGGAAGCTGTCAGCCTTGCCTAGCAGGCCGCTAGGCTCTGCAGACAGTTCCACAACAACCCACGCTATAAACTTCAGTCAAGCAGGCACACGGCAAGCAAACAAACTCACCCCAACGGTCATTTATTTGCTCCTCCTTCACCAGGAGAATTCCCTCACAAAAGTCCTTTTGCTGATCCTTTGCGCTAATGTTAACAGAGTCTAAATGTTCCATAAAATAAATCAGCCTTGCCCAGTAGGCATATACACGTGGGTTGGGTAATGTAGTGCTGCCAACAGTTTGGAGCCTGGCTGTGGACCTGGAGGAGCTGCGATCACCACTCCACGGCTGTGACTACAACAACCAGGTTGTTGCAGACGTGCTCCTTATGAAGGTGTTTTGGCCATTAGGTCCACTGACTGTCCCTCCTTCGAAGCTCCCAAACTCCCTCTCAGTGAGAGGAAAGAGCAGTCTTGAGGTTGAGGCACTAGCTCACTCATTCAAATGTTTCCCAGAGGGTCCCTAAGTAAAAGTCATTACATCTGCCAGCTTTTTGGTGGGCATCAGAGCAGTTCACAGGGTGCAAGGCTCCCTGTCACCAGAACCATCCTCTCAGTTGGCATTGATTGGCACCTTTCTTGGCTTCCTCAGCAGAGAGGCCAAAGAACTGAGTGGGGCATGGAATTATTTTCGCACCACCCAAAGGCAGTTCCTCCAGGATATATCTGAGTCACGTTCATGGGGGTAAGGAAGTACTGTGTCTGTTGTACATACTGTACTTTTCCTGTGAATAAATAGTGCTCACGTGTCCAGAGCTATCAGTCCAGCACCTTTCTCACAGTGCTAAACTCACTCCAAATATTTTATTAAAAACATAAAATAATGACCTGTAGAATAAATGCCAAACTACTCTGTGGCTCATGAAATTTTATTGTCTCTGCCTCTAACTTACTTGAAGGCTGACATAGGAACTATGCATAATATAGTAGGTGACTGCCGAGATAAGAAACGAATAAGTGAAAATGGAATATTTATGCAAATTTATATAGCTCCTGCTATTCAAAAGTTCCCTGTTAGTTGCAGTGAATTGTAGCTAATGACTGTAATGTACCTTAAAGTAACATACCTAGGGAAGTTTCTGATTAATCGCTATTGTTGAGCCAAAAGAAAAATAGAAATTCTGGATGTTTTAAGCAGCAAAAATGCTGCTGCTTTGTTTCTAATTAGCTTTCTGCTTTGTAACCTGGTGGGTGGTTGCGTGCATCAAATAATGGTGCTGTGGTGACAAGTTAGCGGTGGATGCAGCATACTGACAACTGTGGGTAATGAGAAGTTCCCTGGCACCAGCAGGGGTAGAACCCAGATCCTCCAGCATCAAAAGCATAGGCCTCTATCACCTGGGCTAACAGAGAAAATCTCTGTGAGAGCTTAGCAGTAATAAGGCCTGTACCATATTCGAGCAGTTCTGATTTTATCCAGCAAAGGAGAGCCGTGCTCAGAGTATTAATTCACAAGCAGGCAAGTTGCTGTGACCAGACCTGTAAATCGTTCCCTGTGGAAATTACAGTGTGCACTAAGTACTGTGATGCTCTAGGAGATTGAGAGACGATGGTTATCTGTGCATAACTCGGGGACAAATCCAAATGATGTCTGCTGCAGGAGTACCTGCAAGAGAGGCCACTGGGCCAGGAAGTCTCTGTGAGTGTTCCTGGAATCATTTCATTGCCAGGGTAGAGCAATGAAATTTTTCCTACAGAATGAGTGGCTCAGACCTCACACCCTGGAGACCACAGGACCTTCACAGTCATACCAACTTTATTTTTTATATTACCCAGTAGGCCTAGATGCAGTGTGTTCACTGCATTTTTAACCGGGTCTGTGGGACCCAAGCTTGTAGACTCAGTATTTCCAAGACCACGCTTGAGCATCCACACTGCATTGTAAACCTGGGCTTAAGATGACTAGACCTGGGTCTCACAGCCAGACTAATCTGTCCATACTGCATTATGCAGACCTTCTGACTTGAGTCTGGGGTTTGACTTGTGTCCACAGTGCAAAATGCCAGGGCTTGGGCTGACTTACAGTGGGACTCAGGCTCTGACCCACCACCCTAAGAGGGTCCTAGGACCTGGGTCCTGAGTGCTTGTTGCCCTGAGTCAGACTGATTTGTGTGAGGAATGGCGCGGAGGCTCAAACTTGAATCAGAGCCTGGGCTTAGTGGACAGTGTAAACATATGCTAGAAGCTCCAGTCGTGGCCCAGGACCCCATTGTGCTAGGTGCTGTACAAACAGAACAAAAAGCTGGATGCTTCCCCAAGGAGCTTACGATCTAAGTATAAGACAAGAGACAGCAGATGGAGCGGTACAGGGAAACAATGAGACAATATTGACCAGCATGATAGGCTGTGGTCTCTGCACACCAGCAGCCTAACTATTGTCAGGTTTGTGTAGGGATCACAGCACAGGAGAATTCTGAGGAGGGATTTGAAGATGGGTAATTCGGTTGCTTTGTGGAAGGTTATGGGGAACATCTCCCAAGTGTGTGGGGCAGCATCGGAGAAAGCATGAAGGTGGCCAGCGGGGGCTGGCATCATAGGTGAATCAGAGGCAAGCATTGACTGCTCAATAGTGCATGAGATGATAGGAAAGGTTTGGATTGGCCATGAAGTGACTAAAAGCAGTTTATGTGTGATGCGATAAAGAAGAGCCTGTCACAATTTTATCATTAGTCTCATACATCACGATATCCAGAAGGAAATTTTCAAAAGCACCGAAATTCCACTAACTTACAGTGAGACTAAGGGCTCATCTACACTTACCGGGGGGTCGACAATGCAGCGATTGATGTACCGGGGGTCGATTTAGCAGTAGACCTGCTAAATCGACTATAAATTGCTCTCCCGTCAACTCTGGTACTCCACCAGAACGAGAAGCGTAAGGGGAGCAGATGGGAGAGCGTCTCCCGTCGACATAGCGTAGCTACTAGCGTAACTCAAATTGCGTAGCTTAGATCGACCATCCGCTGTAGTGTAGACAAGCCCTTAGTCTCTGAAGTGCCTAGGTCACTTTTGCAAGTAGGATTTAATCTCCCAAATCTTGTAGGCACTTTTGAAAAGTTTCCCATCATGTTTTTCTTAAAGCCCTAGCTTCTGGATGTATGAATACATAAGAATCTCAGTTTTCATTTCAAAAGAAAAAAAAAGTAAGTTTCCAGCATTCATGGCTGTGGAGAAAAGCTTAAAAACATGAACCCTAAAGACTCAAAACCTAGGAGACAAATAAAAAGATGCATTTTTAATCTCCTTAATTTTATTTCAGTTTTATGATTTTGGGGGGTTCCTGATTCACAATTTTTGAATGGCTGGGGATGGCAATTCCACACCTTTACAAAAGCCCTGTGCTCCCTGTAACCGTTGGAACCTATCTTTAAAAAAAGGCCCAGTGCGTGAACCTGGGAATTACAAACTGGAATTACAAATCAAGAAAAATGATTAAAATGATAAGTAAAAACATAATTCTTCGAAGGCTTACTCATGTCCATTCCAATGTAGTTATGCGCACGATGCTTGCACCGCCACCAGAAAGTTTTTCCCTCAGTGGTATCCATGGGGTCGGCTCTGGTGTCCCATGGAGTGGCGCCTTCATGTTGAGGTATATAGGAACCTGCCCTCTCCTCAGTTCCTTCTTAGCACTGATGACAGTCGCTGAAACCTTGCTTGTCTCTTGCGCTTTCAAGTGTTCCAGTAAATAAATTATACACAGTTATTTCTTTTAGAATTAAATTAGAATATAGTTAAGTAATATAGTGTAGTTTGTAAGTTCCACGCTTCAGAGGCTAGCCTTACCTGGGCACTGGGATATGCCTTGGTCCCAGGGTTTCAAGCAGTGTGCCGTGTACCACAAACCCATGCCAGTGAATGACCGGCACAATAGTTGTCTTCAGTGCCTGGGAGAGGCTCACACTCAAGAACACTGCTGGTTGTGTAAGAACTTAAACCCAAGACAAAAAAGGACACGGACAATAGACTTAAATTCCTCCTCATGGAGGAGGCATTTCGTCCCTCCTCAGAGCCACAGGCGGAATCGGCATAGAGTACTTTGGTATTGGTCAGGAGCACCCAAGCCTCCCTGGCAGTGGTGCGGCACCACTCCTCCTCCCTGGTGCCGATGAAAGACTCTGCACCATGGTACCGCCAAACATCCCCGGTTCACAAGAAGACAGTGCCAGCACTGGCCTCCCGGTACCGCTCCTCATCACCAAAGCTGAAAAAGAAACAAAGGCAGTTGGACCAGGGGCGCTCCCTGACCCCAGGACATAGGGTCACAGAGAGAGTGCAACCTGTGCTGGGCTACTCTGAGGCACCTGCAGACTGTGCAGCACCGTTTACTCTGGCCTTGATAAGGGGACCGTCCAGTCCAGTACCAGTGGATTCTCCAACTAGAAAGAGCCACCATGGGGCTACAACCCTGGCTTTGCCATTGACACCAGAGGATTTTCAGGCAACGAGGAACCTCCTTTCCCTCCCGGTGCCACCATCCCCCACTGGTCGTGAACTGTGTGTGACAGCTCCAGCACCGTGGGACACCTCGGCACGGAGATGGTTGCCAGCACAAGACAAGCCAGTAATGATGGAACGGCACCACTCTCCCTTGCGGCCCCACTGCACATCGAGGCACCACTCCCTATCAAAGCACCGCTCCCCTTCGGCACAGCGCTGCTCTCTGGCACCAGCCAGCACCGCACCTCAGGTTCTGATTCGGAGGCAGAATCAGAATTGTATACCTCCCAGAGAAGCAGGTACTGCACCAACCACAGACACCTAGCGGCCACTATGGGACAAGGGAAGTACCGATGGCATGGCCATCAGCACAATGGCATATGCCACTGCAATGGCCAATTTGGAACCCATGGGTGAGCCAGCCATTTCAGGGAGGTGCGAGTACCCCCTCTTCTCCCTTGGATTGGGGTTCGGTCTCCAATGCTAAGATTGGTACCGAGATGGAAGATATATCTCCATGGGACCCACCTGCAACAGAGGAGGTACAGTGTTTGGTACCGGTGCAAGCCTCATCGTCCTCCTCCCTAGACGAGGCAATGGTGGGGCTGTCTATGGCACCTGCACAGGACGACTACAGGGCGCATCAAGAGCTTCTGCACACAGGCTTGGGCATAAGGGCGGAAGAAATTTCTGAGTCAGCCCATGCCCTGGTAGACATATTAACACTCTTGGAACCATCGTGGGTGACCTTGCCCTTAAATTACGCCATCCTAGAACCCAATAAAGCTCAGTGGAAGACTCTTGCATCTCTTCAGCCCAAGGCCAAGCTGATGACTTATTGTTTACTTGTATTCCTCCATCCGTCTGTCTTCATCAATTTTTGTCTCTTGTTTTCTACTTATATTGTAAGGTTCTTGGGGCAGGAACCATCTTTTTTGTGTGTGTTTGTACAGTACTTAACACAATGGGGCCCTGGCCCATGACTTGGGCTCCTAGGAACTACAATAATACAAATAATAAATAATAACTGATTATAAGGGACGTAAACTCTCCTGGTTTATTCCATGAGTCAACCACTGATGGGGGTTTAGGAAGAGAGTTTGCCTGTGGACAAGTTATTTCATAAATTGTCCATAAAGAGATATCTTACATCTTTCTCTGAAGCATTGGATACTGACCGCTATTGGAAGCAGAATACCAAGCTCAATGGACTGCTAGTCTGATCTGGCGTCACGATTGCTCTGTGGTCTAATTTATCTTTCCCGTCCCCCACACCTCGGGGAAATTTGAGAAGCTGAGCCTTTGGCAGGTAGAAAGAAAGAGAGACATGTGATAACATTATCCATAGAGACATGATTGCCTCCCACCTGCTCATGACTCATCAGAGCCTGGTTGGTAGCATGCTATAGACTGAAAGAAACAATCAACACAAAATCATCCTTAGTAATAAAATGTCGGACTGATTGTTTAAATAAAAAAAAAGCCCATAAAAGTTGAAGTCACTTATCAGTGCCAAATGACGACTAAATAATTTCTGTTTAGCAATTGCTTGACACTGCTGCTAATGTTTAAATTTGCCAGGATGAGGAACAGTTTGAAGGTAATGTTATGATACGTCTCATTATTCTCTTCTCCTTTGGAGGACACAACACTAGTTAGCTGGCATGCTGCAACTGGCCCCATTACAAAGTCTCTCTCCTCTGGCTGTTGCGGAAGGCTCTTGAGTAAATAGACTGGGTGTGTGTGATTGGACACGTCCGCTTGTTCTCACCTTTGAGACTCTGTGCCATTGCAAAGCAAAATGAGCAACTGAGGAAGCTCTTCAGCTGATGGCGGTTGTAAGGATTGTGTCTGAGCCACGTCAGTGTGATATCTACAGTGTGGATGAAAAGCCCCTTTTTAAAGTTCAAAAATTAGTGCGTGAAGTTAAAACGAATAGGTAAAAGAGGCAGCTTGGTTCAGTGGATAAGGCACTGGACTAAGAGATGTGGGTTCGATACTTGGTTCTGCCACTGATCTGTTATGTGACCTTGGACAAGTTGGTTTGCTGCTCTGTGCATGTTTCCTCTTCAACACTTTGTCTGTCTTGCCTATTTAGATTGTAGACTCCTTGGGGCAGAGGGCTGTCCCTTATTATGTGTTGTATGCTGCCTGATACAACGGGCTTCCAAATTTGATCGGGGGGCCCTAGGCATTAGAGTAATAGAGATAAGGGATGCTGCAAAGTGTTGAGTGGGAAATCTGAAGGGAGTTGAGGACATTGAGCACCTGGAATGAATAGGTCCTAAGGAGCTAAATGATATTTTCCTTAATGCACTTTGTGTCCTCCTATCTCTTCCTCATATATCCCTATTTTTGCACATCAAAGGACTAAATATTTTGCCTTCAAATCCTTCTATCTGTCTGTCTGTTTGAAATACACCCATCACCACATTATCTGAATGCCACAAAGCCTATCAACCGTAATCCACTGACATCAGGAGAATGATATTGAACAAATTGCCAACTCAGATTAAACCTCAGGGGCAGAGCTGAATTTAGCTGAGCTAAGCAGGGAAGACGTGGTATAAAAAGTCACTTGCAAGGCAAACTTGAGAGCTGCAGACAGAGGCAGCTAACTGGCATTTCAGAGCGAGTTGAGAGTGGGACTGTGAGAGGCTTTCATTCCAGTTTCAGCACTGTGTGTGATATCAAGACGAACAGTGATGGAATAGTGGTGGTGACCTGCAATGAATGTGCCAATGTTCTCTTTCCTGACTGAAGATAATAGGGATTTCATGTGCATGAAGTGCAAACTGGTGGCTGTGTTGGAGGAGAAGATTCTTACAGTGCAGGGGCAAGTAGAGACACTACAGAAAAGCAGAGCAGTTCCTAAACAGCCAAGTTGAGGAAACACCAAATACCTTAGGTTCAAGGAAGAATGGAGCTGGTCACCAATGAATCTCAGAGAGAAGAAGTCAGAGAGGAGACCTGGTGGTTCATAGCCACCATAGGTAGGAGGTGATGGCAGCATTCTAAATGGCTGGAGAAAGATGAGAATGGGCAGGCTGTTGTCACCGGAGAGAAGAGAAACTCCACACAGCTAGATGTTTCACATAGATACCGGGTCCTCAACCTAGAAACTATGGAAGATACCTCTTGAGATCCAGCAGGTCCAAGGGAATGGAGAGAGGTACTGGACACACATGTGGATAGCATCTCGGCCCAACTTGTAAGAAAATCAAGCTTGCCCACAATGAGTTCTACAATCATCCAAAGATGACAAAACAATCCTTGTTGGAGATCCAATACTCAGAAAAATAGAAAGAACATTCTGCAAGGGATGGGGAACAACAGGACAGCATGCAGCCAGGACATGAGATGTCACTCTAAGTCTAGACCGGCTTCTGAAGTCTATGGGCAAGGATCCACTGGTGATCATTCATATCAGCATGAATGACTTAAGCTAAGATTGAGTCATGGGTATTTTTAGACCTGTCCATGACTTTCACTATAAATACCCTTGACTAAATCTCTGCCCATTGGCTCCGCTGCTGCTTGGACTGCCCCCCAGCACTGCTGCTCGGGCCACCTCGGGGACCGTTGCTGCTTGGGCGGTCCCCGGGGCCAGCCGTACTGGCCACTGCTCGGGCGCTTCCCGGGGCCATCTGCCAGTGGCCACCCGAGCAGCAGCCAGTGTGGCTGGCCCCAGGGCCACTCCAGCAGTGGCCAGTGTGGACACCAGCTGCTCAGACAGCCCTGAAATCAGCCATACCAGCTGCAGCAGCTATGGAAGTCACGGAGGTCTCGGAAAGTCATGTAATCCGTGACTTCCACAACCTCCATGACAGAATCGCAGTCTTACTAATCATACTGCGTCATTGGATATCTCACAGATAGTAGATGGTTTCAAGGAACTTGGAAACATGCTGAAAAAGAATGTCCAAGCAATCGTCTCTGAGATCCTTCCTGTCCCAAAAGCAAAGGTAGATGATTTTGGAAGTGAACTGCTGACTGGTGTAGAGTGGAGGGTTTGGATTTTGTGGAACATTGTTCCACCTTCTATGAGGAGAGGGGGCTGTATAGTTTGAATGGCCTCCACCTCGGTAGAAGGGGGACCAAGCTTCTCAGGACAGTTTGAGTAGAGTAATCAGGAGAGGGTTAAACTAATAGCAAAAATGGTGGGTGAAAAGAAGGAAAATATGAGTATGCAACACAAAATTGAGATTTGAGAACAAGATTAATCAAGAAACCAAAGGGCGTGAAGAGAAGAAATTTTTGAATTGCCTATTCATCAATACTAGGAGCCTGGGTAACAAACAAGAGGAACTGGAATTGCTCATTTATGAACATAAATTTGATCTTGTTAATATTGCTGAAACACATGATAGGCTGATTCTCACAATTGGAATGGTCAAATCAATGGTTATAACATATTTAGGAAGGATTGAGTGGATAGAAGGGAAAGGATAGTGGCAAACTATGTCAAATATGGCATTACCTATTTCCAAGTCACTGGGAGCTCCAAAGAAAATGATCTTGAACACTTATGGATCAAGTTTAGATGATAGTTTCCTATCTAAAAAAGTGTTGCAGCCAACATGGTAGAATTCTTTATTTGACCTTGTCCTAACAAATACTAAAGAACTAAAAATTAATGGTAGCTTAGATACAAAGGATCATGACTTGATCACATTTGTAATATGCAAGCAGAATGAAATACAGACTATTAATATATATATACTTGGTGCTTTAATAGGACCAGTTTCACAAAGCTGAAAAATTATGAACCAAATTAGCTGGAAGGAAGAATGTATTGAAAAAAATGTGAATGATAATTGAGAATCATTTAAGAACACCTTAGCAGATGCCCAAAAACCTACAATCCCACAACTGAGGAAGAAGGCTATTCTGAGTTTTTTTTTAAAAAACTTACCTGGTTTAGATTATGTAAAGGCAGCTATATTTTTTTAAAAGCATATAACAAATGGATGAAAGGGAAAGTTCATAGTAATGAATATAAATCAGAAGTTAGGAATTCTCGAAAATTGATAAGGGAAGCAAAGGAACAGAAAGAGAAATCTGTGGTCAGCAGAGTTAAGGACAATAAGGACTTTTAAAATAAAAAGAATCCTGACAATAGTATTGGTCCGTTACTAGATGGAAATGGTAGAATTATCAATAATAAAAGGCAGAAATGTTCAATAAATATTTCTATTCTGTTTTTGAGGAAATCAGATGACATAGTCTCATCATATAGTGATAATAACTTTCTTTCCATTCCCCTAGTATTTCAGGAGAATGGTAAACAGCAGCTGCTATAGTTAGACATTTTTAAATCAGCAGTTCCAAGAACTGTGCACCTGAGAGTTTCAAAAGAGCTGGCTGAGGGTCTTGCTTGACTGCTAATGTTGATTTTCAATAAGCCTTGATCACTGTAGAAGTTCCAGACGATTGGAAGAAATCTAATATTGTGCCAATTTTTAAAAAGGATAAACAGGATGACCTGTGTAATTATAGGCCTGTCAGCCGGACATCGGTCCTGGATAAGATAATGGAGTGGCTGATACAGGACTTGATTAATAAAGAATTTAAGGAGGGTATTGTAAGTAAAGAACAGCAATATGGGTTTAAGGATAATAGATCCTGTCAAACTAATTTGATTTATTTTTGATGAGATTACAAATTTTGTTGCTAAAGGTACTAATTTTGATGTAATATACTCAACCTTCTGAGTGGATTAAACACTGGCTAACTGATAGATCTCAAAATATAACTGTAAAGGGAAATTGTCATCATGTGGGTGTGGTTCCAGTGTGGTCCCAGAGGGATTGATTCTTGGCTATACACTATCTAACATATTTATCAGTGATCTGGAAGAAAATACAAAATCATCAGTGATAAAGTTTGCAGATTACACAAAAATTGTGGAAGTGGTAAATAATCAAGAGGACAGGACACTGATTCAGAGTCATCCAGATCACTTTGGTAAATTGGATGCAAACAAACAATATGTATTTTAGTATAGTGAAATGAAAAAAATATACATCTAGGAACAAAGAATGTCGGATATACTTACAGAATGGGTGACTCTTATCCAGGGAAGCCATGTCTCTGAAAAATATTGCGGGAGGGGAGATGTATAATCAGCTGTACAATCCTGGGATGCATAAACAGGGGAATCTCCAGTAGGAGAAGAGAGATTATTTTACCTTTGTATTTGGCACTGGTGCAACCACTGCTGGCATATTTTATTTTTCATAATTTGTTTTAGTTTATTTAACTGCTTTTGCAGTGGCTGTATATCTCCTGGGGTTCCTATGAACATCCTGGTCCCAAACAATCCACTAATGATTCCTATTATCCCACTAGTATCTCTCTTTTCTCATGCTTAATCCTTTGTTTCTGGGGTTATCCCAAAGTAGTTTCATAAATTCTCCATATAATTCCCCAATTTGACAACTTTGACAGACTTCAGTATTGGTAAAATCCCACTGGGCTCTATTAAGACATGGAACCAGCATACTTTATTGTATAATGCACTGGTTTTGCTTCTAACCGAGGAGAGTCTTAATCCACTTTCTTGTCCTGGTGTTACTACTGGACATGGAGAAATGTCCGAGGTGGAATTTATAATTGTTTATGTGATTGTGATAATTGAGAGAATGGATGGTTTAGTGAATTGGTCTGAAACTAACATTTCTACCTCTACTATTCCCATTTCTCAGAGTTCTTTACTGTACCCCTGGAAAGTTCCAGTATTAATAGACTTAACATCTTGAATTATCATGTAAACATCTCCCTGTGTTATATCCTCATTTACAAATTGCACTCAGCTATGTTCATGATCTTTTCCATATACACAGTATCTTTTTTCATTAGAGAATGGTCCCTAATTTTTCCCTCCTGAATACATTAATATTAATATCCCCTCATTTGCATTATTTGGTATAAATTTCCATGTTATGGGAAGAGGAAACAAATTTTGTTGATTTCTTGTAAAAATACACTGGAGAGTTATATTACTTCCTTTAGATCTTAAACTTGTTTGAATAGTTAGGACTGTCATAGGCACAGTCGTAAATATTTGTTTAATCTCTTTCACATTTTCTCTTAATAGACCTTTGTCATGTATGTGTTCCCCAATTTCTCTTCTTACTTTTTTAATGCTTGTTCTCTTATTGGTATTACCCTCTTTTTTGTGTGGTCCTCTTCATCAGTTAAGATGTGGAATTGCTTAGCAATAGATCTTATAACTGGCTTGAAAGTAGTTATTCTTATTCTATAACACTCAGGGAGTATACTGTTTTCCTTCATACCTAATAGATAAAAATGTACAACTCTATTTTCATATTTGGAGGAGAATACCCTCAACTCCAGTCATCCAGTACTTCGATCATAGCTATGTTGAAGCGCTATTGTACAACTTTTAGAGCACATCTGGCCTCCAATTATCCAGTTCATACATGGCAGACACTGGAATTCCTGTTGTGCTCTGCCATGTCCCACCAACCAATCATACACAAGTTGAAGCATACACAGTTCATCAGGAGACATTTGTGGGCCATGCATTTGAGTTGGTTCTTTCTCTGTATACACAGGGTAAGTCCAGGTCCAGTTCATTAAACAGCATGTATCCGAGTAAGAGACAGTTCTGCCTAAATGACAAAATGAAGCAGCATCAGACTTGTCCTTTGAACAATTTCATTTGATTAAGATGAAACCATTTGTCCCACTTTTTCTGCCTTTATCAATTCACAGCAAACACACACTGAGACTAGCATTTTCTGTAAAACGGTAGGGCCCGTCCCAACTAGGTTGTAAAGGGTTTCCTTTTTCACTGTAGATTTTTATCATTGCTTCATCTCCTGTTTGCCACTCTTGCAACTTTATTGTGGTACCAAAGTATCGAGCAGTCTGTCTTTCTCTCACATCCATGTTTTTGGCTGCCCATAGATTAACTTCTCTCAGGTGTTCTTTTAGCTGTAACAGCCATTGATCAGTTACAACAGCGTGTTGTACCGAGCCTAGCACAGCACAAAGCAGATGTTCAGGCAACACCGTTTTATGTCCTGTCATGATTTCAAAAGGAGCTACCCACATTGTACGGTTTGGAGACGTTTAAAGAGCCATCACTATAAAGGGCAATTTTGTATCCCAATCTTTTTTGTTGTCATTAAGATATTTAGTAAGCATAACCTTTAAAGTTCAATTACATCTTTCTACCAGTTTTGATGAGTGTGGAGGATAAGGTGAGATGATATTTTGGCTATATTCCCAGCATTTTCATGGTGTTAAGTGTTGTCTCATCAGTAATATGTGTTCTCTGAATCAATTACCCTTGGAAGTCCTCATCTGGTAAAGATTTGCTCAAGCAGAACCTTAGCAGTAGCAGCTGCCTTGTTGTTTCTCATAGGGATTACTTCTACCTATTTGGAGAAAGCTTTCACAATGACCAACTGTCAAGGCTGATTCCCCACTCTAGCACTTTGAGTGCAGAAGGTGGGGGCCTGCAAGGACTCTAAAAATTAATACTTGCCACTCCAGGCTTGTATTAAACTCCCAAGGTTACAGCTTTTCTCTGACTTTGGATTGGTAGATGCTGCCACCACTCAAGTACAGAACCCCTTTGAGAGACCAGAAAGGCTTACTTGGGAATTCCTTCCTGTGGGGTACCCTCAAGCCCTTTCACCCCCCTCTCCCGGAAAGAGCTGAGAAAAAAAAAAAGAAAGAAATCAGCTGTTGCCACTAGCTAATTAAAAAAAACATCATGTGCACAAACCTCTTCAGACACAGAACTCCAATCCTGTTCTTAAAAAATGGTAAATTTTATTTTTTTAAAAAGAAAGAAAATACATCTGGGAACTCAGGCTATTGCTAGATTTTAAAAGAGTAACTACAAGGATTAAGCACCAAGAATAGCTTTCTTGAGTCCCGCTTAAAGGTTACAAGAAAAATAAAAGCACCTGGGGTTAACACAGAGGAGTCCACAAGCCATAAAGAAATAAAAAGAAATAAACCTAATCATGTCTTCCTAGACATTTCCTGATCTACTTACATATCTGGGGTTTCAAATGAGTAGTTTCTACGTATGATACTGAAGATTTTTCATACCTGGCCCAAGTTTCTTATAATATAACTGCTGCCCTGTCCCCCTCTCCCCGGGAGAACAAACAGACGGACAAAGGGGAAGTTTTTTTTCTTAATTTTAAAAAGTTCTAGCCTCCCCATTGGCTCTTTTGGTCTGGTGCCCACTCACTTCCTTTTACCTATGCGTAGCAGTGAAACTTTTTAACTCTTTACAGGTATAGCAAGTAGAGAACAGCTACTAAGAGGGATTTTATAGCTAACTGGCTGGCTAAGTGTCCAAAAAAGGGAGCTTCCCCCCACCCCAGATGTCCCATCATTTATCACACGAACACAGATAGATTTTCTTGGGCCGTTTTAGGCAATGGTCCAATATAATCAATATGGAGTCAAATCTGTGAGCGTTCAATTTGGTTGTGTCTCACTTTTGCTTTCTTCTTGACAGGTTCAGAATTTACCTGTGCAGACACTAGACAATTTTCTGTATATCACCTAACGTCCTGATTCATCTGTGTCCACCAAACAATCTGCTGTATTCTTGCTAGTGTATTTTTAACACCTCAGTGCCCTCCAGTGGGTAAATCATGACACATAAATAAAATCGGTTTTATATTGCTGTGGTACAGTGCAAGCCCATTGACCACTGGGTTTGGCTAAACTTTAAGGGAACTCCTTTATATTCTCTTGAATCTCTCTTTGGGCTCAGCTTAGCTCCTGTAAGACCTTTGCAAACTAGCCAAATCAATATTTTCACGATAGCTGCCACCTTGGCTGCTAAATCAGCATCTCAGTTCCAGGTTGCTCCAGGGGAGTTACTCCCATGTGCCTTTACCATTACTATGGCCAGCAGGGTGTCCTGGACTCTTTTAATTGCAAGATCATAAATATACTGTTGTAGGTGAGCATATGCTAAAGGTTTGCCATTCCCAGAGCGAAATCTGTGGTAAATCTGGTATGGCAATAACTCAGGCAATGTTTTGTGCACCCATTGTGAATCCAAGTAAATGATTAATGGGAAATCAGGAAAAACTTCTAGCAGTTGGGTTACTGCTGCCAGTTCAGCAAACTGGGCTGACTTGGTTGCCACGCTGTGTTGTACTCAGAGGCGGATTAAGAAATATTGGGGCCCTGGGCACAAAGAACATTGGGGCCCCTGTCATTGGGTCCAACCCCCTGCTCCTCCCCCTTCCCACAAGGCCCCACCCCCTGGCCTGGCCAGAGGCCGGGCCACGCTAAGAGCTGCCCAGGGAGCCTGGGCCACTATGGGGAGCCCTGGACCCTCCACCTACCCTGATCGGTGTGCCCTGGGGGTCAGGGACATGGGCCGGGGGCTGCTTTCGAGCACCTCCATCCAAGGCAGGTGCAGGGTCCACGGCTCCCCACAGCTGCCCGGGGTCCCTGGGTAGCTCTTACCACAGCCTAGGGCAGTGGTCCCCAAACTGTGCGGTACATCCCCCTAGGGGGACACAGAGGAATGTTCGGAGGAGGGAGGGTGCGGCAGGGCCCTGCTCTGCCCCCAACTCCACTTTGGCCCCACCCCAGTCCCGCCCCCAGCCCCCAGCTGTGGCTCTGCTCCTGGCTGCACCCCCCATTCACAGCCCCTGACTATGAGTCCCAGCCCTGCTCCTGGCCCCGGCTCCAGGGGGGGAGGGGTGCGGACCAGGCTAGGGTGGGGGATGTGCAAGCAAAAACGTTTGGGGACCCCTGGCCTAGGGTGACCATACATCTTATTTTGACCCCAGACGTCCCGACCTTGTTGGCAAAACTGGGCTTCTGTCCCATTTGCTCTTGCCAACTGATCATCAGTTGAAAGCCCCGTTTTTCCAAAAAGAGGCTGGGGAAGCTGAGCAGCGGGGCTCAGGGGGCGGGGATGGCAATGCACAGGGGAGGGGAGACAGCCAGCTCTGCAAGGGGGGAGGGGAGATGGCCAGCTGGGTGGGGGAGGGGGAAAGGGGGAGAGGCTCATAAGTGAGCTCCGTGGCGTGCGTGAGAGGGAAGGAGGGTGCCCCAGTCCAGCACTGCGCCGGGTGGTGGTGACCTCATTTCAGCCCACCGCAGAGCAGGGTGGGGGCACCCTTGGTTGGGCAAGCGCAGGGCCGGGGGTGGGGAGTTCCGGCCAGCTCAGCGTGGGGCTCGGGCGAGCCAACAGCTCAACCAGCCATGCCTGGGGGAATATTACTCACCTGGCACTTCCACAGGCTTCCGGCTGGGCTGGAGGTGGGCCTCAGGGAGAAGAGGAGGAGAGGGGCGGGGGAGGAGGTGGAGCAGAGGGCATGGCCAGAGTTTCTGCCGCCCCTGTGGGGCCCCCCAAATTGGCTGGGGGCCCGGGGCACAGGCCCCATTGGCCCATGCAGTAATCCGTCACTGCCTGTTCCAAGTCGGGAATCCCAATAACAAACCCTGCGTTAGGACTGCCCTCCTGATAATATGCGGGTCCATCTGTGAATACTTTGGTGCCTGGCTTTGTTTCTGTCTGTTGCCAGGTCACAGATCGAATCGGAGATGTGCCGTATGGCGTATCAGCCAAAAGACATTCATGTGGGTCTCCCGCAATCAATAGGCTATGTGCCAATAGCAAGGTCTAGAGATCTGGTTTACTGTAATCTCTCTATCCTTTAGCAACAGTTCCCACTGGGTTAATCTTGCATTTGATACACTTCCCCTCTTTACTCGTCCTGATAACAGGAATTGTATTGGAGTGTGTGGAGTACTGACCATCAAAGGTAACCATCCCACAATATCAATAAAGTGCCTAACAGCCCAAAATGTGGCCAGCATACGTGTCTCACACCAAGAATATTTCTCTTTTGAGACACATAAGCACTTGGTCTGAGTTGTGAGGTCCTGTGCTGACCCAAAGCAACTGCTGTTGCTGGGTCGGTAGCAGCCAGCTCCAAAACAAACAGTTGTCAATAGTCAGGTTGAACCAACACAGGAGCTCGGGCTAATGCCTGTTTCAATTTAGTGACAGTGTCAGTCAAATGTGGATTCCATTCCCAACTGCTACCTTTTTTGAGTAAAGCCTGTAAAGAAGCAGCTATTTCTGCATAGTCAGGTATAAACTCCTGGGAGAAAATCCTGTCACTCCTAAAATTTGTCTCAAGGCAGCTTCAGTTGTAGGCAAGGATAAAGAGTGAATCATTTCTACCTTTGGCTGATCTGGGGATTTTCCTTCTGGCTGAAGTGTCAATCCAAGAAAATGCATTGTCTGTCTGACTACCTGCTTTTTGGGGGTTGACCTTTAGGCCTGCTGCAGATAGTGTGTGCATCAGAGCTGCCAAAATAATCAGATTTTCCTCCCGAGTTAGGGTAAAAAATAATGGGCCATCCATATACATGAACCACAGTTTGCCAATATTGGAATTCAGCCAACACAGCTTTCATGTGAGCATAGAAAATCGCAGGGGAGTTACTGTACCCTTGGGGAAGCCAGGTGAAAGTATCAGGTATCAGAGGGGCAGCCGTGTTAGTCTGGATCTGTAAAAAGCAACAGAGAGTCCTGTGGCACCTTTAAGACTAACAGATGTATTGGAGCATAAGCTTTCGTGGGTGAATGCCCACTTCATCACACACATGCAACAGGACTCTCTGTTGCTTTTTTAGGTGAAAGTATAGTGAATTCCTCCATATTGAAAAGCAAGTTTGTACTGCGAGTCAGGTGGACAAGAATTGAAAAGAAACCATTGGCCATTACTATCTACTGCATTTGCTACCTCTGGTAAATAAGCCACTACTGGTGCATGGAATTTGATTTCGTTTTCTGTAGTCAGTATTCAGAGATAAGCTGTTGTCTGGTTTCTGGATCGGCCAGATTGGACTGCTCGCTACTGAGACACATTTTCTAATTACTCCTTCTCTCAAAACCAATGGGATTACTGTTCCAATAGCCTCCACTGCTTCTCTGGGATACGGATACTTTTGAAGGGACAGAGGGTCTCTTCGTTCTATCACCGCTCATGCAGTCATTAGACCACACGCGTGCTAAGAGTTAACAAATACTTGCTGTTGCCTTGAACAAATCTGCTTTACATCCTTCTGCTCCTCTCCTAAAGCCAGGTCTTGTATGCCCGAAGGCACACATCCCTTCACAGTTAACACGGCATGTGTGTCTGGTATAACCCACTGCTGATGCATTGCAGCCGGGATTATCCATAGCCACATATTAGCCAGATCCATCACAATTCTGTGTTGGACCATTACGTTTGATCCCATAATAGATTGTTTTGTGGGCAGGCATGGCAGTGCAAATGACACACCTGCCTTCCAGGAGCCAATCTCAATAGAAAATGGCACCAAAATGTACACAATGAAACTGCTGCCTTCACATGCTTGCAGCATCATGTTTTAGAGCCCTCAAAGAGAAACACTGTGGCTGTTTCTCATAACAGATACAAAGGGACGCCCTTGTATCAGTTAGAACTGTGTGTCGATTACCTCCAATCCAAGCCTCTGTTGGGGGATCCCATCTTCATTAAGCCGAAGAGAAACTGCTCTGAGAAACTGAAGGCTTGGTTTTCCTAACACGAATATCCTCTGGCAGCAGTATCTGAGGTTATAGCTGCCACAGAATTATTCTGTGGTAAGGAGAGCTGACCTTTTCTCTCCTTTTCTTTATTTTCTTCCAATTGTTATAATGGTTCCCCATAACTCAGCCCTGTCCACTGATATCTTCAACCTCCTCTCCAATATCCTCTTCCCCTATCACTCGGAGAGCATCCATCTCTTCCATCTGACAGCCAGCCACCCTCTGTCTTAAAACTATATTCTTTCTGTGGAATCACTTGTCTCTGACAGGCTGCCACTCTCTTAGCCTGCAGCCGTTCCTGAGCCTTGACTGGATTTCCTCCCCAGATGCTGATCATGAATATTAAAAGTTGTGGTAGAGTGCTGGTCTCAGTGGAATGCTGAAGTTTTATTTGGTGTTTAATATGATCTGTTTGCTATTATCAAGCCTTTATATGCCCCGCCATTACGCTCAGGATTGGCTTGTACCATACACTGATCTACGTACCACAACCTCGCCTCAAATACTTGAGAGTGTTCGTTGGGGTACTGCTTAGTTTTGGCTAAAGTCTCAAATGCTCCCTCTGTACTTCCCGCATTGAATTAATTATTGCATGTCCTAGAGGATGCACTGCTCCCATTCTGATCCTTTCATCTATAGTTCTCCACATCTCTAGGGGTAGGGACGCCAATAGTGCTTTCTTTTTAGCATCTTCAGTTAAAGCAAATGTCTGACCCCTTCACAGTATGGTCTGCAATAGAACCATCCCCCATTCTGTGCCACACAGCCCACCATCTTATCAATCAATCCAGGAGGGGTTGGGATATTTGTAACTATATTTGCAGTTGTCTGTCATGGTTGGTTTCCGCCCTGTGCTGCACCACAGTTTTTTTGTAACAATTGGAGCCTTGGCTATCTTGGGGAATCCTAAATTAGAGCAGTTGTGCATGCATCCTCCAGATAATTTGGAGGGACTAAGTCATTTTCATAATCATAATGTCAGAGTGTAGCAGGCTTCACTTGGAAGGCAGTAGGCCTACTGGGTAAGCTGTGGGCTTGGCAGTTCTTCCCACCCCCAAAGTCCTGGGTGGGCTTGCCTGATGGGCAGTGGGCCCATTGGTCAAATTGTGGATCGGGGAGAGGGGAAGTGCGGGAAGAGGAGGTAGATTGGACCCAGGCCTTCCGTCTCCACTGGGTCCCAGCCCAGTGCCCAAGAGAGAGAGGTATGCAGTGTCTCGGTCGCCTATTCATGGTGCACCTGACCAGCCTTCCCCAGGCCGCTTGCTACCTCCTAGCACTCTATTCCGTTTGGAGTATGATTGTAGTTGCCATCCACCCTCAGAGGGACTTCCCAGTCAGTCTCAGAGGCCCCGGTGGTCCAATAAGCATTCCCCAGCTCACTTCCCAGTTCAGTTAGTGTTCAGTTATTCCCCCTCATCAGGAAGTGGGGCAGGAGAAAGGTCTGTAAACCTCATCACTCTCCCTCCCCAGCAGGTCTGGTGTAGGTCTTTGTCAACCAGTTTCCTCCATCCCATGAGAAGAAGTCCTCATTCTGGTGATTTCTTCCTACTCAGGGCAGCACCTCAAACCAGTATGGCTGTAGTGAGAGGTACCACTGCGTGTTACAGGGATTGTGGTCTTTCATGGCATGTAAACACTGGAGGGGTGTGTGGGCTGTCATCAGATGGAATGGTTGGCCCATAAATAATAGTGGAGGGCCTTGATCTTCCACTTCACTGCCAGGACCTCCTCAATTCCCGAGAATGAAACTTCTCAGGGGAACAACTTTTGGCTGATGTAAAGGATGGGGTGTTCCTTTCCTTCCACCTCCTGTGGTAACAGCCCCCAGGCCATCATTACAGGCATCAGATATCTGTAAGACAAAAGGCTTTGAGAAATCAGGGTGGAACAAAACGGGCTCTTGAAACAGTTGACCTGCAGAGTTCTGAAACCTTACAGTGCAATCTTGAGACCATCCAAACTTTTTTTGGGGGGGGCGCTGTATCTTTGGGGGCAGCAATTGTGATGAAGTTCAGGATGAACCATCTGTAATACCCTGTTAACCCCAGGAAACGCTGTGCCTGCCTTTTTAAGGTGGGCTTGAGGCATTCGGCCAAGGCTTGTACCTTCCCCACCAATAGGCATAGGCACCCCCTCCCCACGGTGTACTCCTGGCACAGAACCTTTCTTTTCTATATTGTCCTCAGTTAGCCCACTTCCAGTGTCCATTCAAGCTCTGATCCTTCCTCCCATCTGGATCCAGCCTAGGGTCTTAGAATCATGTTTATGTCCATGCTATTACACACGGCCATGTCCCCCTATGTCACAGAAGTTTAGAATGTCGATGTAGCACTTTTGCAGCCCCACAGCTGTTACGCTTATAAGAAGCACACGTAATCTTTTTTAAAGGGGATAAGGCAATACACCGTGTTTATTAAGAGTACAATTTAAGCATTGAAATCAGCATATGCTTCCATTATCTCTCTCTCTCACACACACACACACATACACGCCCCCCAAAAGGTTCTGCAGCTGGATTTTATAGTTACCAGTCCTTAGTGTTGCTCGGTCAGTTCCAGTGGCCAGATGAAACTGCACATGAGGGAGGGGAGCTGGGCCTCTGTCAAACATGTTCAAATCTCTGATGTTGATGCAGAATGAACCCAAAGTCCCATGGCAATACACCCTTCTTTTATAGTGATAAGTTCCCATACATATCTCTGGACCTTGCTGTGTCACACCGGAGCTGTCAATCACAAGCTATACAAGGTTATTCTTAATTAGCATTATTTTGAGTTGATACTGAGAGGCTCCACAGCTGTTTCTTATCTCATCCCTTTGGCTCAACTCCTTATCTCATCCTTGCCGCGTATGCCTTTGCTTTAGGGTCTCAATCTGCCATCTGGATGATTGATAATAAAGTTGGTGCCTCTTGACTCTTCCACTCCCTTCTTGAACATCTGGCCCAGTTGTCCTTTCTCAGTTAATGACCATACATTCTTCACTCACACCAAATGGTAAATAAGGCAATTACACCCATAAAACTTCTATCCTTCTAAGAACAAATGTTAACACAAGCAGCAAAAAATAAACTCAGAACAATTTCTTCTTACTAATTTAAGGCTAGCAAAATGGAGTATAAGGCAAAGTAAGAAAAATGGAGTACACTTTTACTTGAGACAATTTCTTCCCATTAGGCTTTTGTCCTACACTGCGTAGACTGCATAGACTGTCGGTCCTTCAATTAAGACTGAGCCGATCACAACACATCTTCCAATCTCCTCTCGCTCTGGCCATCCTTCGCCATGCTTGTCCATATCTCCTTGTTAGGAAATCATCCCACCTCTTTGCAGGCTGACCACGTGGCCATTTCAGTTCTCGCGGATACCACTCAGATATAGCTGCAGTCCATCTGTTGTCACTGAGTCGGGCCATGTGTCCCGCCCACCGCATTTCGCTGAGCCTGCTTTCAACAACGACATCTCGCACTCCAGACTGCTACCTAATTATTTCATTGGGGATGTGATCGCGGAGCAAAATGCCCAAAAATGTTCGTTCCATCGCCCTCTGTGTGACATACAATTGATGTTCTTCAGTCTTTGTCAGCAACCATGTTTCGCTGCCACATAGCCTACACAGCAACATTAAAATACACAAAGCATCTTTGGAACCTCACACAGCCTTCTTTACAGACAAATACTATGACAGTCGTGTGTTTGGTGTAGTGAGTTTGTCACGCCTGTAGGATTCGCTGTTAAAGACAGTGACCCCTTTACTAATTGGCATTGAAGGGATCTTAGGGTCACACTTTCACACTAAATATTAGATCACTTGGACACTGTTTAGAAGTTTGAAAGAAGCCTTGTTAATTCTAAGCTTTAAAATATAACGTGCATTATGGAAAGGGACAGCTAGGAACGGGTGTGTTTCTTTTTTGTTTTTTTACAATGTAACACATACTTGCTTTGTGACAGAACTGATTAAACTGATACCGGTTTGATATTGCCACTTAAATAACTGATCGCACTCTTTTAACAAAAGTATTAAGATAACATAACTTATGTAGTGATTTTTTCCATCAAACAGCTAATGGCAAAGATACAAAGAGTGGAAATCCACCACCAGCTGGTAAATTTCAGCACACCAGAGCATAAGTTTGAAACATCTTTCTCTGTTGATGTATTTTAAAGTGTAACATAACATTGTAGTTGCATCCAATTGCCCTTAAAGCGATGTAGAGCTCATTATTCTGCAATTCAAACACTTTCTCTTTTTGCCAAGACAGAGGTGCTAGCAACTATAATGAGAGTTTCCTGTCTGGTTATGTCTGCTGCCTGGGGTGATGTCTAATAACATGGCAGCTCTTCTGCTCAGGGGTCCTTGTTTGATCACAGTAACGGGTGTGAGTTTGCCTTTTCTTACCAGGGGGTGAACATTCTGGACTATAATTAAGCCAGAAATATTATGTTCTTGTGCAATGTCCAGACAGCATTGGTTAGATGTCTCGTTTTCTTTTGTGGTTTTAATTCCCTTTTGCATTAACTGGATTTTTTGCATGTTTACCCCAATCCTTTTTAAAACCCTCAACCTCCTTGCTTGTTTTATAAGATAAATATTTGACACATCTACATCACCTTTCGTCCAGAGGATCTCAACACACTTTACAAATGTTACTTAAGACAGTCTTGCAATACCCCTAAGATGAAGGTAGGGAATCAATATGTTCTGTTGTTATAAATAAAGCAATGGAGACTTGTGATGTGCCTTTGGTGATATGATCCATGACAAAACCTGCGTGTAGACCTACCTCGCTCCAGTCTGCTGCACTAACTCACAATAGATCTGTTCCACAGCTTACTTGGGGGAGGGATAGCTCAGTGGTTTGAGCATTGGCCTATTAAACCCAGGCTTGTAAGTTCAATCCTTGAGGGGGCCATTTAGGGATCTGGGGCAAAAATTGAGGATTGTTTTTGCTTTGTGCAGGGGGTTGGAATAGGTGACCTCCTGAGGTCCCTTCCAACCCTACCTGCTATTCTATGATAGTGCCATGGATAAGTTCTGACTGATTTAGTGAGAGGTCTGCTATAGTGAAGGATAAGACCAGCTTTCTGTTTAAAGCTCAGCTGTTCAAAGTGCTCTAATGTATGGTAAATTGGACTGTCTTGAAATGTGATGTACCTTGTGGCACACATGGTAAGCTTAGTGATCCAAATCTGGGGTCATTTGACTGAGATACAGCCCCCATGGCGAAAAAAACCAAAACCAGCTTCTCATAACATTGACACATTGTGGCAATGCTTTTTAGCTCAGAGACAGAGATCAAACTAGGGCTCAGATCATTGCACCGGCATCTCAGACACTCGAGGGTTACCCCAACAGAGTGTGCGGCATCCACCAGGGAAAGCAAATTAAAACATTATTTGAAAAAGGGATTGCATCTCCAGTTAAGCACGATCAGGACTATGCTGGACATGAGCAAAGAGAAAGGCTAATTATCTAAAAAGCTAGCAGTAGAGCTGGATGGCTCTGAGATATGACAGTCACTGACGCAGAGCACCAACATCAGGCACTGTAAGTTCAAATCGAATCCATGTGAAAAGTCTGAAGGAAAAAATCAGGCATGTTGCTCCAAGAAGTGAGGACTACTGAATGGCAACCAGACACTCTAACAAAGAGAACTTCAGTAATTATAGATCTGTCAGCTGAACTTCAATAGCTGGACAAATACGGACACAAATTATTAAACAATCACGTTGTAAGCATCTTGAGTTATAAGGAATAGGCAGCATGGATTTGTCAAGAACAAATCATGCCAAGCCAACCTCAATTCCTACTTTGACAGGTATCAGAGGGGTAGCCGTGTTAGTCTGAATCTGTAAAAAGCAACAGAGGGTCCTGTGCTTGCATCTGAAGAAGTGAGGTTCTTACCCACGAAAGCTTATGCTCCCAATACTTCTGTTAGTCTTAAAGGTGCCACAGGACCCTCTGTTGCTTTTTTACTTTGACAGGGTCACTGGTCTAGTGGATGGGGGAAAACTGTATATGTATTTTGAATTTAGTAAGTATATGTATATGTATTTTGAATTTGAATTTTGACACAGTCCCACAAGATTCTATAATAAGCAAACTTGAGAAATGTGCTCTCGATGAAAATATTACAAGATGGGTGCACAACTAGTTGAAAGACCGTACTTAAAGACTAGCTATCAATGACTTGATGTTAAACTGGAAGGGTGCGTCTAGTGAGATCCTGCAGGGGACAGTCCTGAGTTTGGTACTATTCAATGTTTTCATTAACGGCTTGAATAATGGAGTGGAGAGTAGGCTTATAAAATTTGTGGATGACACCGAGTTGGGAGGGGTTGCAAGTACTTTGGAGGACAGGATTAGAATTCAAAACAATCTTGAAGAATTGGTCTGAATTCAACAAGATGAAATTCAGTAAAGATCAGCACAAATTACTACACTTAGGAAGCAAAACTCAAATGCACAACTACAAAATGGGCAATAACTGGCTAGGTGGGAGTACTGCTGAAAAGGATCGGGGGGTAATAATGGCTCACAAATTGAATATGAGCCAATAATGTGATGCAGGTATGAAAAAGGCTAATATGATTCTGGGCTGTATTAACAGGAGTGTTGTATGTAAGACACAGAAGGTAGTTCTCCTGCTCTACTCAGCACTGGTGAGGCCTCAGCTGGAGTAATGTGTCCAGTTGTGGGTTTCACGCTTTGGGAAAGATATGAACAAATTGGAAAGAGTCCAGAGGACAACACTAAAAATGACAAACGTTTTAGTAAACCTGATCTATCAGGAAAGATTAAAAAAAATGGCCATGTTTTGTCTTGAGGAAAGAAGACTGAGGAGGCACCTGGTAACAGCCTTCAAATATTGAGGGCTGCTATAAAGGGGACTGTGAGCCATTGTTCTCCATGTCCACTGAAAGTAGGACAAGAAGTAATGGGCTTAACTTGCAGCAGGGGAGATTTAGGTTAGATATTAGGAAAAACTTTCTAATGATAAGGGTAGTTAAGCTCTGGAACAGACTTTCAAGGGAGGTTGTGGAATCCCCATGACTGGACGTTTTTTAAGAACAGGTTGGACAAATACCTTTCCAGGATGGTCTGGGTTTACTTGGTCCTGCCTCAATGCAGGGGGCTAGACTTGCTGACCTCCTGAGGTGCCTCATTTCTATGATTTTGGGGGACTGTAATGTGTATGCAGCAGAATATTGAGAAGATGTTGAAATTTTGTTTTACAAAGAAAATAAACCGCACAAGCAAATGCTCACTCGGAGGGGAGGGTGGTTGGGGGTGAACAGGATAGGTGGGAATGGGGGAGAGGGTCAGGGGATCAGGTGTTGGGGAGGGGATAGGGACGGGGGGTAGGAATGGAGGAGTGGGAAGGGAGAAATGGGGGTGAGTGACAAGGCGACTGGGGGAGAATAGGGGCGGGGCTTAAAGGTTACAAGCAAAACAAAAGCATTTGGGGTTAGCGCAGAGGAGTCCACAAGCCAATAAGAAATAAACAGAATAAAACTAATCGCGTCTTTCTAGACATTTTCTAATTTATGAGTAGGTTTTAGGTATGATCTGATGATTTCCATACCTGACAAAAAGCTTTTTACAGCATAGTCCCAGCTCTGTCTTTGCTCTGTCCCCTCTCCGGAGAACAACAACAGAACAGACAAAGGGAAATTTTCCCCAATTTTAAAAAGTTCTAGCCTTCCCATTGGCTCTTTTGATCAGGTGTGCACTCCTTTCCTTCTACCTGTGGACTTTTTAACCCATTATAGGTAAAGCAAGTAGAGAACAGCTACTAAAAGGGATTTTATAGTTAACTGGCTGGCTGGGTGCCCATAAAAGGGAGCTTCCCCCCCAACCCCACTTCATTTATCACAGAGCTATTGTTTCTGGCTGTATTAATTGCCATGGGATATTCTTTTTCAGCTGGGAATATCTAATTGAGATGAATGGGCCACTTAACACTCCTGAGCTTGCTATGCTGCTGATGCCCAGTTTTTTTAAGCTTTCCTCAGTAGGGTTCTCCTGGAGTCTCCAGAAATTAAATATTAATATTTATTTAAAGATAATGTCATCTGATTAAACTTCCCAGGAATACATCCAACCATAATTGGCAACCCTATTCCTCAGTGGTCAGGTTTTCTAAACCTTCTATCATTTCTGCTGATGTCCTCTGGACACTCTCCAATTTGTCCACATCTTTCCCAAAGTGTGGCACCCACACCTGGGCACCATACTCCAGCTGAGGGCTCACCAGTGCCGAGTAGAGTGGAACAGTTACTTCCTGTGCTTTACATACAACACTCCTATGCCCATCCAGAACATCACGTTCAGCAAAACTCAAACATCTGAAAGCCAGGAAATACACAGGTAAGGTTAATGGCCACACAACCTTAACTATACCCTTTTTTAATGATGGGGGCACCTCACCCATAACACCCACACACCCACTCTGCCTTTTCGTTGTAGTGGACAGGCACGACCTGCACATGTCCTACCCTAAAACACGGAGCAAGCTTCCCAGAAACACTATACCACTTGTCAAATTAACAACCCCTTCACACATGCACAAAAGATACCACTTCCACCTATAAGAACATAAGAATGGCTGTACTGGGTCAGACCAATGGTCCATCTAGCCCAGTAGCCTGTCTTCCGACAGTGGCCAGTGCCAGGTGCCCAAGAGGGAATGAACAGAACAAGTAATCATGTTGCGCATTCCCAGTTTCTGGCAAACAGAGGCTAGGGACACCATCCCTGCCCATCCTGGCTAATAGCCATTGATGGACCTATCCTCTATGAATTAATCTAGTTTTTTTTAACCCTGTTAGTGTCTTGGCCTTCGGCAAGTTGTTCCACAGGTTGACTGTGTGTTGTATGAAGAAATACTTCCTTTTGTTTGTTTTAAACCTGCTGCCTATTAATTTAATTTGATAACCCCTAGTTCTTGTGTTATGAAAAGGAGTAAATAACACTTCCTTATTTACTTTGCCCACACCATTCATGATTTTATAGACCTCTATCCTATGCCCCCTTAGTCGTCTCTTTTCCGAACTGAAAAGTCCCAGTCTTATTAATCTCTCCTCATATAGAAGCTGTTCCAGACCCCTCATCATTTTTGTCACCCTTTCCAATTCCAATATGACTTTTTTGAGATGGAGCGACCACATCGTCATGCAATATTCAAGATGTGGGCGTACCATGGATTTATATAGAGGCAATATGATATTTTCAGTCTTATTTTCTGTCCCTTTCCTATATTTTCCCTTACCATCATTAAATCCACAGGCTGCGCTCATATCCCACCTCACTACTGACAGTCCCCATGGCAAGAAGACCTCAGAGCCCTGTGACTGACACAACTTACACAGCTCTGTACTGAAAGGATGCGGGCTGGAACCTCAGTGTACACATACATCTCTTTCCTTTGACAGCACACATGTGGGGAGTCAGGGATGGAGTTGGGGCGGGGGCAGAGAGGGGTGGTCAAGCACCCACCGGTGCTATTAGAAGTCGGCACGTATGAATAAGACCATGATTTTTCAGTGTTAAGCAAAGTTATGAATTTAAGCACCCAGAATTGTCTTTTGAAGGTGTTTCACAGGTTTCCTTTGAGGACCAGCAGGACAGATATGGAGTGATTGCTTTGTGAAAAGTATTCACCCAGGGTGAAATGGTGTTTTTGTCTTTTATAATTTTTCTGTGTACGTTTATTCAAGATCGGAGTGAGCTTGCAGGGCTGGGTAGTTCGGAAACCTACATTGTAAGTCATAAACAGAGCACTTTTGATATAAAATAATTTAAACTCAAAAATGGAAGCCCACCAGGCCATCTCTACAGGCATTTTTCAGTGTACAGATGCACTTTTTAGTAGAGGGATCCTGTATCCCCAGGCTTTCATTCAAAGGATGATAATGTAATTGATTGCCATAACTAAACTGTCCCTATTAGTCTTGTACAAATTGTTAAGCAATGTGAGGCCTACTTTGGATCTCAGATAACTTTTATCATAGAATTATAGAATATCAGGGTTGGAAGGGACCTCAGGAGGTCATCTAGTCCAAACCCCTGCTCAAAGCAGGACCAATCCCCAACTAAATCATCCCAGCCAGGGCTTTGTCAAGCCTGACCTTAAAAACCTATAAGGAAAGAAATTCCACCACCTCCCCAGGTAACCCATTCCAGTGCGTCACCACCCTCCTGTTGAAAATTTGTTGCTAATATCCAACCTAAACCTCCCCCCACTGCAACTTGAGACCATTACTCCTTGTTTTGTCATTTGGTACCACTGAGAACAGTTTAGATCCATCCTCTTTGGAACCCCCTTTCAGGTAGTTGAAAGCAGCTATCAAATTCCCCCTCATTCTTCTCTTCTCCAAACTAAATAATCCCAGTTCCCTCAGCCTCTCCTCATAAGTCATGTGCTCCAGCCCCCTAATCATATTTGTTGCCCTCCGCTGGACTCTTTCCAATTTTTCCACATCCTTCTTGTAGTGTGGGGCCCAAAACTGGACACAGTATTCCAGATGAGGCCTCACCAATGCTGAATAGAGGAGAATGATCACATCCCTCGATCTGCTGGCAATGCTCCTACTTATACAGCCCAGAATGCCATTAGCCTTCTTGTCAACAAGGGCACACTGTTGACTCATATCCAACGTCTCGTCCACTGTAACCCCTAGGTCCTTTTCTGCAGAACTGCTGCCTAGCTACTCGGTCCCTAGTCTGTAGCAGTGCATGGGATTCTTCCGTCCTAAGTGCAGGACTCTGCATTTGTCGTTGTTGAACATCATCAGATTTCTTTTGGCCCAATTATCTAGGTCCCTCTGTATCCTATCCCTACCCTCCAGCATATCTACCACTCCTCCCAGTTTACTGTCATCTGCAAACTTGCTGAGGATGCAATCCACACCATCCTCCAGATCATTAATGAAGATATTGAAAAAAACTGGCCCCAGGACCGACTCTTGGGGCACTCTGCTTGATACCAGCTGCCAACTAGACATAGAGCCATTGATCACTACCCGTTGAGCCCAATGATCTAGCCAGCTTTCTGTCCACCTTATAGTCCATTCATCCAGCCCATACTTCTTAACTTGCTGGCAAGAAAACTGTGGGAGACCGTATCAAAAGCTTTGCTAAAGTCAAGGAATAACACATCCACAGCTTTCCCCTCATCCACAGAGCCAGTTATCTCATCATACAAGGCAATTAGGTTAGTCAGGCATGTCTTGCCCTTGGTGAATCCATGCTGACTGTTCCTGATCACTTTCCTCTCCTCTAAGTGCTTCAAATTTGATTCCTTGAGGACCTGCTCCATGATTTTTCCAGGGACTGAGGTGAGGCTGACTGGCCTGTAGTCAGGGCCGCCCGGGGGGGGGGGGGGGGGGGGGGGACA
>NC_048299.1:270955080-270981620 GCF_013100865.1 Trachemys scripta elegans | reverse complement strand
GGGGGGGGGGGGGGGGGGGGGGGGGGGGGGGGGGGGGGGGGGGGGGGGGGGGGGGGGGGGGGGGGGGGGGAGGACACACAAGTGGGACAATTTGCCCCGGGCCCTGCAGGGGCCCCCACGAAAATATAGTATTCTATAGTATTGCAACTTTTTTTTATGGAAGCATCCCCCGAAATTGCTTTGCCCCAGGCCCCCTGAATCCTCTGGGCGGCCCTGCCTGTAGTTCCTCGGATCCTCCTCCTTCCCTTTTTTAAAGATGGGCACTTACATTAGCCTTTTTCCAGTCATCTGGGATCTCCCCCGATCACCATGAGTTTTCAAAGATAATGGCCAATGGCTCTGCAGTCACATCCGCCAACTCCTTTAGCACCCTCGGATGCAGCGCATCTGGCCACATGGACTTGTGCTCGTCCATCTTTTCTAAATAGTCCTGAACCACTTCTTTCTCCACAGAGGGCTGGTCATCTCCTCCCCATACTGTGCTGCCCAGTGCAGCAGTCTGGGAGCTGACCTTGTTCATGAAGACAGAGGCAAAAAAAGCATTGAGTACATTAGCTTTTTCCACATCCTCTGTCACTAGGTTGCCTCCCCCATGCAGTAAGGGGCCCACACTTTCCCTGACTTTCTTCTTGTTGCTAACATACCTGTAGAAACCCTTCTTGTTACTCTTAATATCCCTTGCTAGCTGCTACTCCAAGTGTGATTTGGCCTTCCTGATTTCACTCCTGCATGCCTGAGCAATATTTGTATACTCCTCCCTGGTCATTTGCAAGGATTTCACTGTTAAGCCAAGCTGGTCACCTGCCATATTTACTATTCTTTCTACACATCGAGATGGTTTGTTCCTGCAACCTCAATATGGATCCTTTAAAATACAGCCAACTCTCCTGGACTCCTTTCCCCCTCATGTTATTCTCCCAGGGGATCCTGCCCATCAGTTCCCTGAAGGAGTTAAAGTCTGCTTTTCTGAAGTCCAAGGTCCATATTCCTTGCACCTGCATCTGAAATTTCTGCCAAAGGTTGTCTCCCAGTATGATTTCAATCATAGAATATCCATATTCTGCTGCTCTCCTTTCTTCCTTGTGTCAGGATCCTGAACTCGACCATCTCATCGTCACTGCCTCCCAGGTTCCCATCCACTTTTGCTTCCCCTACTAATTCTTCCCAGTTTTTGAGCAGCAGGTCTAAAAGAGCTCTGCCCCTAGTTGGTTCCTCCAGCACTTGCACCAGGAAATTGTCCCCTACATTTTCCAAAAACTTACTGGATTGTCTGTACACTGCTGTGTTGCTCTCCCAGCAGATATCGGGGTGATTGAAGTCCCTCATGAGAACCAGAGCCTGCGATCTAGTTACTTCTGTTAGTTGCCTGAAGAAAGCCTCGTCCACCTCATCCCCCTGGTCTGGTGGTCTATAGCAGACTCCCACCACAACATTATCCTTGTTGCTCACACTTCTAAACTTAATCCAGAGACTCTCAGATTTTTCTGCAGTTTCATACTGGAGCTCTGAGCAGTCATACTGCTCCCTTACATACAATGCAACTCCCCCACCTTTTCTGCCCTGCCTGTCTTTCCTGAACAGTTTATATCCATCCATGACAGTACTCCAGTCATGTGAGTTATCCCACCAAGTCTCTGTTATTCTAATCACATCATAGTTCCTTGACTGTGCCAGGACTTCAAGTTCTCCCTGCTTGTTTCCCAGGCTTCTTGCATTTGTGTATAGGCACTTAAGATAATTCGCTGATCATCCTGTTTTCTCAGTATGAGCCAGGTGTCCTCCCCTCTTGCACTCGCCTGCTTGTGCTTCCTCCTGGTATCCCACTTCCCCACCAACCTCAGGGCTTTTGGTATATTGTTGTTACTCCTTTGATCAGTAGAAATACGGTCATAATCAGGCCCTGTGTTTAGTAAACACATAAGTAACTTTTCTCACAGATCAGATTTTGCAGAAGACCAAGAGTGAACAAAAAATACATTGTTAATGATCTCTTCCTAATTATTTTCTTTATTGATGCTTTTGGATTTGCTTGTGCCAAGAGCAAATTACTCAGCCTTATAAACACAGGATAGCAATTTTATTTCTGTCACTAATTTTACAGCTTTAGATAACAAAGCACCTTATATTTTCTAGAAGATTAGTAAATCAGTATAAGCAAGGTAATTTTCTAATTAAATTGATATAATACGCACATTAAAAGGCAGTTTCTCGTCCCATAAAGCCGGAGCCCTCGCACTCCTTCCCTATACCCCATAGTTACATAGTCTTAGGAGAAAGAGCTGGGTGATAGAATTGATACACAAGGAACTTTGGCATGCTACTAAATAGGTATGAGAACTGTTCTGTGTAGACTTCTCTGATCTGTGAACTATGTCAAGCTTTTATACTTGCCAACAACTCTTCATTGTCTGACACAAGAACTTATGTAATGTTTCCTGTTTTCTAAATATAGAATATTTTTTGGCAGGAGGACTGGTCACAGTTGAGGCTCATTAATTGCTCCAGTCTGAGAACAAGTAGACCACACTATATGATTACTTTGCATTCCCAGTACATTATAGCTATCTATTTGGAGAGGTGGTAAGGATGGATAAAACTTTCAAAGTAATATAGGAGCCTAAATCTCATGGATTTTTATGATGTTTTTATAATGGCTGAGCCATTACAAACATTGAATCTATCTCCCCTTGTAAGTATTCTCACACTTCTTATCAAACTGTCTGTACTGGGCTAGCTTGATTATCACTTCAAAAGTTTTTTTTTTCTCTTAATTAATTGGCCTCTCAGAGTTGGTAAGACAACTCCCACCTGTTTATGCTCTCTGTATGTGTGTATATATATCTCCTCAATATATGTTCCATTCTATATGCATCCGAAGAAGTGGGCTGTAGTCCACGAAAGCTTATGCTCTAATAAATTTGTTAGTCTCTAAGGTGCCACAAGTACTCCTGTTCTTCTTTTTATGGATTTTTATCACCTTAGTGCCTAAGAGACTTTTGAAAACGGGACTGAGATGCTTTTGTAAGTATTACCCTAATTTCTATATATATTTTAAATTTATGTTCCATTTTTTCCATCCTTATTTACATTGACTTCATGAGCAGCTCTGTTAATTTCAGTGGGACTACCTGCAGATTTGCAGCCCAAACAAGTGACGCATTTAAGCATGCACTTAACTGTAAGAACCTGAGTGATCCCATTGATCCTTTGCATGATCCAGTGGACTAGGCCACTGGAATGAGACTCAGGAGGCCTGGGCCTAGTTAGTGTAAATCATCCTAGATCCACTGAAATTACCCTTGAAGTTATTCCATTTTGCCACTAATCTGCTCTGTGACCTTGGGCAAGTCACTTCACCTCTCTGGATCTGTGTTTTCCCCTCCCACTGCGGTCAGTTTTGCCTGTTTAGACTGTAAGCTCTTCAGGACAAAGACTGTCTCTTATTGTGTGTTTGTACAACATCTAGCATAATGGAACCCTAATCTTAGTTGGGGTCTTTGGGTACTACTGTAATAAAATAATATTAATGTGCTTAAATTTAAGCTTATTCGGTGTTAAGTCAGGTCCTCTCCCAACAGTGAGATCTTAGACTATGAAATAGGCTCCCAAGGGGAGACATGGACTCTCATTGCTTGGAGTATTTGAAACTAGACTAGTAACTGTCCAGTAGGGTACAATATGCATTGGCAGGGAGGTGGACTCAATGACCTAAGAGGTTTCTTCCATCTCTGGATGATGTGATTTTTGTTCCTCTGTTCCATGCATATGTGGCTGGACGGTCATTTCCAGAACTTGATATGGAATGAGCAATGCCAATTAGTCCTGGCTGTCCTAAAAAATTTAATTAACAAGGCTGCCAACACTAAACTGGCTTTTAAGTATGTTAAAACTCTTGACAACTAATTTGTTAGCAGTTGAATATGAGTTGTGTAATGCTGTCCTAATTAGATTGAATATTAAGGGTCCATTTTACCAACTGTTCGTTCAGTGGTTGAACATTGCATACAGTTAACATGGTTTGGGAAATTGCTTTAATACAAAACAAATAAAAGCATTGTACAGTATATTGCAAAGCATCACATTCATTTGGTATTTTGATATTAGATGGATTTGTTACATTGGAAGTGGATAGTTACAAATTGTTCTCTGTGGTAGAATAGTGAATTGGCACAAACCTTATTTAATTAGTGGGGATTTTTTGAAATTATTTTACTTTCCCGTTTTGTAAAAGAAAAGTCCATTTATAAAGTAATAGAGTCAATTATAGGAGAAATCGGTTGGCTGAAAACAGCAGCACACAGAAGGTCTGTTCATTTAAATGGGTCATTTATTTAAATGTATTCAGCAGGGCTTTGTAGAGTTTGTTTTTGATGCTGCCTAGTTTGGTCTTCTGGGTGAAGTCAAGAAGCAGAACATTTTGTATGTTTCTTTGATGGGTCAGTTTAAATTTGATCTCTCATCCATAGCAACTAATGTAATTACAGTGCTAAAAAGAAATCTGCCTGTATTAATAAAGGCAGACTGTGAATTATTTGTAATGTATCTGATGTTGGTATTCAGTATCCCTGTTCCTAATTTGGCCACTGTAAATCACTGGTGAATTGCATATACATATTAGACACCAGGGGTGAAATCCTACCCAATTAATGTCAGTGGCAAAGGTCTCGATTTCAATAGAGTCACCTGCATGCAGCTATTTGACCGGTCATACAAACCAGTTTTGAATCTCTGTGAATTTGTGAACACCATAGAGCTCAGCTATTATCCCCGTTTTACAGGTTGGGAATTGAGTCACAAATGCTCAGGTTCTGGAAGCAGTCAGACGTCACAGTGATGAGCCAATATAGGAGTCTGCGTTGACAGACTGTGGTAAAATTGTTCCAAAGCCATAGTACTTGTGAAATATTCATGAATTGTTTTTTGCCTAGTATTTGGCCAGGTTTATTTATGTCAGTAAACTGAGGAACAGAGAGATTAAATGACTTTCCTATTAAATACATTGGGTAAACAGAGGGGCTGGATGGACCTTTCTGGAAAATAAAATTCTCTCCTTAGCCACTGAACATCTAGGAAATAGGAAGATTCCTCCAGATGCTCCTAATCCAGCATGTCTCATTTCTAACCTGGGGAGCCCATCACACATGGCCAGTATTATACAGGATTTCAAACTAATAGATTTTAAGGCCAGAAGGGACCATAAAATCATCTTATCTAGTGCTGACAGTTCAGTGTCCAAATTCATTCAAATTTTGGCCTTGCCTGAGGATGCTAATTAGCACCAGTTGTGGTAGTGGGTTTTGGTGATGTGCACATCCAATCCTCTGGTAACTTGACTGACAATGAGCATCTCATTCCATGTAGCTCATCAAACAGCCATTAAAAAGTAACAACATTTGGTAACTAATAAGATGGGCTGGATTCATTCCTCCAGAAGAAATTTAGCTCTCCCATATAGCATAGATAATGAAAGATAATTAAAAAAAAAAAATAACAGAGTCTGCATTTTCTCTCGTCTCTCCCAAATCATCTTTTCCCCATTTGCTTCCCATCTATTTTCCCCTTTTATTTGGTCTGAAATCAACAAGATGGAATTCAATAAAGACAAGTGTAAAGTACCATGCTTCGGAAGATAAAATCAAGTATACAACTACAACATGGGGAATAACTGGGTAGGTGGTAGTACTGCTGAAAAGGATCTGGGGGTTATAGTGAATCAAAGATTGAATATGAGGCAATAATGTGATGCAGTTGCAAAAAAAGCTACAATTAATCTGGGTGTATTAACAGGAGTGTTGTATGTAAGACATAGGCGGTAATTGTCTCTTTCTATTCCACACTGCTGAGGCCTCAGCTGGAGTATTGTGTCCAGTTCTGGGCACCACATTTTGGAAAAGAAGTGGACATATTGGAGAGTCCAGAGGAGAGCATCAAAAATGATAAAAGACTTAGGGCTAGTCTACACTACCCGCCGGATTGGCGGGTAGAAATCGATCTCTCGGGGATCGATTTATCGCGTCTCATCTAGACGGATAAATCGATCCCTGAATCGACACGCGTACTCCCACCTCGTCAAGAGGAGTAAGCGCCATTGACTGGGGAGCCGCGGCGGTCGATTTGCCGCCGTCCTCACAGTGGGGTAAGTCGAATAGGATACGTCAAATTCAGCTACGCTATTTGCGTAGCTGAATTTGCATATCTTAAATCGATCCCCCCCCCCCCAGTGTAGACCTAGCCTTAGAAAACCTGACCTCTGTGGAAAGGTTAAAAAAATTGGGCTTGTTTAGTCTTGGGGAAAGAAGACTGAATGGGGACTTGATATGTCTTTAAATATGATAAAGGCTGCTATAAAGGGGTCTGTGATCAATTGTTCTCCATGTCCACTGAAGGTAGGACAAGAAATAATGGGCTTAATCTGCAACAAGGAAGATTTAAGTTAGATATTAGAAAAACTTTCTAACTGTAAGTATAGTTCAGCATTGGAATAGGTTTCCAAGGGAGATTGGAATTACCGGGGAGATTGTGAAATCCCTGACACTGGAGGTTTTGTAAGAACAGGTTAGACAAAGAACTGTCAGGGACGGTCTAAGTTTACTTGGTCCTGCCTCAGCATATGTGGCTGGACATGATGACCTGTCATGGTCTCTTCCAGCCCTACATTTCCACGATTCTAAAAGGGCTGAGATGACTTCTGTTTCTAAAGCTATCACAAGCTGCAAATACAGGTGCATTTGGAACAAGTACAGTAAAAACTTCTTGTGCCTACAAAACAAGGGGATTAAAACAACTAGTAAAGCAAAGCAATTAATTGAAAAGGTTGAGAGGTTCTTTCCCCAGGAGACTAAGGTATAATTGTACATTGGATGTATTTGTAATTCTAGAGCAGCCATTACACTTTGAGCAAATGGGGACAGTCTGAGTCTCTCTGAGCATTTCATTTGCACAGGAGCTGCATCTTAAACAGCAATAAGCCCTTTGGAATATAAAACATTTAGCTCTTTGATCCAGGCTATCCATGCAACTGCTAGACTGCTTCAGACACTGTGGCTCTTGATTGCTAGTGCTTGTGGTGTTTGTTCTTTTCCCTTAGCTCCATTCATACTGTGTTTGCTCTGGGACTTTATCATTAACATCGTCACCTGGTCCCCCCTTAAGGGTCATAGCCTGGAAAACAGCACATGTCCCAGATAAATGCACTGAGGAGAATGCATTCAAACCAGGGGCTGCTGAAGAGCTACAATCCTCGGCCAGTTGGCCCCTCTGTGTGCGTGTCCACTACTGCAGCGTGTGCAGAGGATGCTTCCCAACATACTGCAGTGTGAACTTTGTGGATCCCTCTGGCCACATCTCCGACATGCCCATTCCTCGTGTTCCTCAGTGACAAGCAGAGATCTACAGGGCTCCCGGGGATGCAGAGTAGCTTTGATCTCCCTGTATGAAGCTGCTTCAGTAGCATGACAGAACCACATCACTTCCGTTGCTGTAGGGCTTGTGTCTACACAGACGTTGTGCCGGTTTAAGTGATTTGAGCTTAAGAACCAATTCAGTCCAACTAGCGCAAGCCCCTCTGTGAACACACCATATGCATTTATGCTTGGCTTGTAGCAGGTTAGGTTGCACCTGAAGTTTCCTGAAAGTCTCCACGCAGAGACGTGCACCGGTTTCACTGAATCAGTTTAAAATCACACCTTGAGTTAAACCGATGTAATTTTTTGTGTGGGCCAGGCAGAGGAATTTGGGATTTGGGCCTCCGTGGTCAGAATTTTCCCGCACACATGCTAGCACCGCTGCTGTCGATTTATAGTGTATTTAGTCTGAAGGGCCAGCTGCAGTACTGGCTTTGATGGGAGACATGCCCGGGGATCCTTTGGCCTGGCTGGTTAATAGGGTGGCTTTTCTGTCTGTGGTTTTTCAGCTTTCACTTAGAGCAGGAGGGTTGTTCACACAAACTCAAATGGTTCCAAAGACAATGGACCACCAACGGAGCAGCACTGACTCACTCCAGCTAAGGGTATGGCCTAATAGCCATAGACAGTCAGGGCTGGATTGTAACTCTGAGGCGCTGGGCTGAGTAGAGTAGTGCCGTATTGCCGTCCTCAAGAGATCAAATTCATAAGTCGAACCCCCCAAATCATGGGCTTGGCTAAAAAAATCATGACATTAAAAAAAAAAATCATGATGTTGTTAGGTTTTTAAATCTGCCTTTCGAGTTTTGGACTCCCCCTCTGCACGTGTGACAATTAGTGGTGCCCCCTCTCCCAAATGTATTGGATAAGGTGACTTTGGTACCTGCTATGGGAGCTCTCACCCCCACATCTGCTTGACCCTTGCCCCGCAATCAGTCCTGTCCCCCTCCCCTTCAGCCTCCGTCAGTTCAGTCTCCAACCCCCCAGCCTCATCTCTGCTCCTCCTAGGCACGGGTGGCCCCTGAATACCCGCTTCATGGAGGCTAGCTCTTGGCCCCACCCCTTCAGCCCAAGGCTCCGCCCCTTCTGCTCCCCTCACCCGCTGGAGGCCCCCCACCACTACAGCCAGAGAAGCCCATGCCAAACTGCCCCGATCACCAGCACACCCACCCCAGCTGCCCTGAGCCACCGGGTGGTCCAAGCACAGCCTGACTCCCCGGGCTCCTGGTCGGCCTGAGCACCAGTCCGACCCTCGGGCCGCCAGCCAGCTGAGCCCCGATCTCCAAGCCGCCAGCCTGAGCTGAGCCTTGCTGGCTTTGGGGGAGGGGGGGAGTGAGGGCAGGGCCTCGGGGCAGAGCATTGGTGAGGCCAGAGCCTGAGTTAGGGCAGGCTTAGCCTCCCCTAGCCAATTATACCCCCTGCACATGCTCCTAGGGTTCGTTACTCCCCTCTCCCAGGCTTGGTGGGGTAGCTACAGGTGTTCTTCATCAGGTGCTGCCAGGGGGTAGGGTGGGCAGAGGCTCCATCTCTCCATTCTCTCAGGACCGGAGGGGATGGAGGGAGCGGTCTGAAGCGACTCTGCTGGCTTCTGACAGGGCTGAACTCCATGAGGGGGCTGGAGCTTCCTATGTCATCGCCAGACAAATGCCTCAGAAATCCCATCACTGGGGATAAAATCATGAGAGTTGGCAGGTGCTGGGAGTGTCCACACAGTGTTGTTCTTTACAGCGATACCAGGCAACTTAGTATGGATAGGGGACAGGGGCGTTGGAACAGAGAGGGGCCAGAGGGTCATGCTCCCCCACTTGTAGGGTGCTTCTGCTCCTGCTCTTACCCCACCCCTCCCCCACACTTTGGGGCAATACACAGCCTTGAGGCACCCAGAGTGGAGAAACTGGGATTTCCCCCACCGGGCGCAAGGAGCACAGGGAAGGCTCCTTGCATGCTGCTCCATGCATTAATGCAAAGGAAAAACTGAACTGGCTCCCTTTTTGTGCTTCCGTGGCTCTTATTTAAGACACTGGTGTTTGATGAGGAGCTTTCTCTCTCCCAGCTCAGTTCCTCTTCTGCTGACTGCTGTGAAATTGTAGCCCTGTAGCCAGGGGATAGTCAATTATTTTTTGTCACGGTCCAGACTCCAGAGAAAATAATAGAAACAATAATGATAAGTAAATAAAAAGATTTGGGGGTCTGTTCAAAAGCATCTGGGGGTCCAGATGTGGCCCACGATCCCCCTATTGACTACCCCTGCCTGCAGCCTTTTACCATAGGTAATGTCCCGAGCAGAGCACTATTACTTCAGCACCTACTAGTAGCAGGAAATGTTGTGACCCATTAAGGAAGGGGCGTGTGGGAGCAGGTCAAGTTTGAGGCCCACGCCAGATGCTTGTGCACAAATTGGGGGTTTCCTCACATGCACACTATTGTGTGAGCTCAGCTTTGACTGACACATAGACTTTTGGGCACTCTATGTGCACACAAACATGCTGGGTGGGGGGGGGGGGGGCTCTGTGTTTGAGGTTTGGGTTCATACAAACAGCTCTTTACTTAGTGACTAATCAGATTTTTAACTCGATGGCCTCACAATCTGGGTCAGATCCAGAGCTGTGCTTGACCCAACACCCAAGGTGGGGACAATGATGACTGGAAGCTACTTCCAACCTAGCCTAATCCTGGGGACAGCCAGGGCCAGTTTTACCCCTGGTGCAAGTTAGAGCTGTCTCAGGGCTGCTCTAACTTGCACCTGACATACCAGCTTCTGGTGTTGGGGGTGGGATTATGCCAACATTGGATCACAGAAGATTACTACATGCTGCCCACACCCCCTTCATTCCAACATATTCCCTTTTCTGAGGGGAAGGTCAGGTTTGGTGATGCCAAGGGGATGTATTAGGGCCATGATTCCTCAGCCATGTAGACTCCTCATACATGTAGTGAATATACAGTGTAAATGTTCCCAGAGCCTGAAATCACAGGGAATTCTTTTTAAAATGACCAAAAGATGCATGTCACTATTTTCTTCTTTTATCAGGATCACATTTAAACTCCTCTCATGTTTCAGTTCAATAGGGCTTTGACTCCAGCTGTCTGCTGTCTTTGCACACCAACCACACTATACAATTGGTCCAGAATCAACTTGGATTAAATGTCAGAGAGTGGCTTGTTGAGCCTATGATATTTTTAATTGGATTTTTGAATGCTTACCCGTCCAAAATATTCTGTGCGATCACCAAACGCTCCTTAATGCTGTTCACCTGAAGAACTAAAAGCAACCTCCACATGGGGTGGGGGGTTCTTTTCATCCCCATTTTGCAGAGGGGGAGGTGACATGAAGACCCATGTTTTTAAAAGCAGCCACAAGTCCATAGATAGCCGGGGGGAGCCCTGAGTGATCAGCACTGCCGAATATTGGAGTTGGCTCGGGGTCAGGATCTTTGAAAACCAGGCTCCTATGAGTGACTCTAGTTGGGCACACAAGAATGGAAGGATTGAAAATTAGCATAACTTTTGAAAATGTGGATCAAGTGACTTGCCCAGTGTCACGCAGCTAGTCTAATGCGGAGTTGGGACTAAAATCTGTGTGATGGTTCTTGCTGGGGAGGAGGGGGGGGATCACACTTGAGATTGCTCAATCAGGGCAAACTGCAAAGAATGGGACAGATGATCCCCCAAACTGGTGGTTATTCTAATAATTAGATTCACCAACCCGGCCACCAAACAGCTGCTACAATACCTTACTGGTTATCAAAACATAAGTTCCATTAAAGCAATCCAGACTTGGGCTCCCACCCAGATAGCCTAGTCAAATATAAGGAGCATTACTGAAAATCTTGTTCATCATATATAAAGTTCTACCCCTGCCCAAGGGATCAGATACTTTACCCACCAGGTCAATGAATATTTCAAATCTTACCCAAATTCACACTTACACCCAATTCTCATTAATAAACTAAGATCTATTTAAAAAGAAAAGAGAGATTATGATTAAAGATCATTATACGTACAGATAGGAATAAAGTTCGTAGGTCTGTTCATAGTAGAGATGGTGAGCCGCTGAGTTGCAAAAAGTTCTTTCAGAGTCAGTTCCTTAGGTTATAATCCAAATAGCCAGTTCATGTGCAGAGTTTGTATAAATTCTTCCATGAGAAATACCAGGGTGATCCAGACTTGGAGCTGGAGACTTCAGTCTTGCGATTCAAGCTTCCCCTGACCAAGCTAAAGCCGATCTGAGATACAGGATTGGGGCCCTAGAGTTCTTTTCTAGATCTCTGGCAGGCTGCATTAGCCTCTTGACAGTAGTTAACGCATCAGGCATTAATTGGATGAAGAATAGGTAATATACATTATGGCTTAGAAGTCAATCCTATTTCCTGTGTATACATAGGTAATTAGTTGCATTGATCAGCATAAGGCAATTAACCATTTCAGCAGTTCATAGATAGTTTACTACAAACTTCAAAGAGAAATATAGACAATGATATTATTATACCCAAGTTTCATCTAAATGTTAATATTCCCTTTTGATCTCTGAATCAGTAGAATATAGTAACATTGCTAACCTCTGACAAGATATAGGTAAACACAGACAAATACAGTAACTATCTTCTTCTAATTCTCTAACAATACCAGTCTACATTTCAAAGCCCTGGTCTATCTAACATGGCTTTGTTAGCTATTTATAAAGAATGGCCCTAAGTACAATGTATATACTTCTCTAATATGTTTTTAAAGGTTGAATTTGTATCATTTAGCCTACTAGTTGCTTAAGCCTTTCTGGTTTGGTGTCACACTAGGTCTCCTTGCTCTTGCTCTGTACTGTGACCTCTAGATGCTGCCCAATATATTGGGCAGCAAACAATATTTTTATAAAGAACTTCTCCTCCCCCATCCATTGTTTGCACTACATAGGTCTCTGCAAGAACCATTCTCACAAAACCTGTGCTTAGCTAACGTGAATTAACTGATCTCTGACACAGGGACTCTAATCATTCATATGAAATCAATTTGAAAAATATGTTAGGATTTTAAAAGAAAGCAACATCTGAGAACTATGCAAACACGAATGTAATTCAAATGGAGTTAATTGATAAAGATTTTCACTGCCTTTAACTCACACATTTGTGATCCCAGCTGCTGTTCCATTTTCCTGGTTCTTATTATTTTTGCATTATAACGATGTTTTACATCAAGAAAGGCAGCAAACAGACCCATTAAAACATCATCTTGTTGTGCAACTAAGATCTAATATCTCACCAATATAAAATGTGAAATTACAATGCACCACAAATAGATGCTTCTGTTATTTCATGTAGCCTTTATTTATCAGAATGGTTTAGCCTAAGTAATGTGGCAGTAGTATATTTTTAACTCTAAAAAGTTTAGCAATCCACTTCCACATTTTTATCCTCTTCCAGCACCTTTTCTCCATTCGTTCCCCCTTTCCACCTCCCCCGGTCCCCAGATACTGTGTTGTGAATGTGAGGTGCTCAGATCGTCCAAACCTTCGGGATTTAAAGCTAATATTTAAAACACAACTCAGCGACAATCCTGAGAGATTCCTAATAGAGACTAAAATTTGCCAATAAGAAATACAAGTGTTGGACAAGAGCCCTGGCCCTGACTGACTCCACATGGGCAAGCCCCTGTGCTCGTTCAAAGCCACATTGAAATCAGTGGGGATCTGTGCAAATACAAGTGTCCACCTACCAGGAGACAGTTGGAGGGCTGGGATCCATATCATGGCTGCCCCTGTATGGGTGTGCTGAGGAGGAGAGGTTGAAGAAAGTCTATTTTTCCGCTCCATGCTCTCGTAATTCACTGCTTGGTGTATGTTACGCATTCTCCTCTGTGTCTGATCCCCACAGGGTGTGAGTCTGTTGCAGCCCCCAGCTACAGGGCCTGTCCCTTTAGCTCAAGCTGTGGCGACTCATGGGTGCAGCTTTAGAGGTCCTAGGTTCAGCCTGTGGTGTGTCAGCCAACCGAGAAGCCCCATGTTAGTGTCTTCCCACCCATCACGACAAACTGCTTCCCTTGTGTCCATTGCAAAATCCCAGCTAACTCCTGGGAAAATACACCACCAAATTCAAGCTCTTGCAGGCCATGTATGGGAAGATGAGTCCTGAGATACCCTCCTCTATTCTAAGCATAGAGAACTGCTGTCCTTTCACAGGTTTCAGAGGGGTAGCTGTGTTAGTCTGTATCAGCAAAAACAGCGAGGAATACTTGTGGCACCTCAGGGTATGTCTACACTACGAAATTAGGTCGAATTTATAGAAGCCGGTTTTATAGAAATCGTTTTTATACAGTCGATTGTGTGTGTCCCCACATAAAATGCTCTAAGTGCATTAAGTCAGCGGACCGCGTCCACAGTACCGAGGCTAGCGTCGACTTCCGGAGCGTTGCACTGTGGGTAGCTATCCCACAGTTCCCGCAGTCTCCGCCGCCCCTTGGAATTCTGGGTTGAGATCCCAATGCCCGATGATGCAAAAACAATGTTGCGGGGGGTTCTGGGTACATGTCGTCAGGCCCCTCCCCCTCCATCAGAGCAACAGCGGACAATCGATTCGCGCCTTTTTACCTGGGTTACCTGTGCACACGACGTACCACGGCAAACATGGAGCCCGCTCAGCTCAGCTCACCGTCACCATATGTCATCTGGGTGCCGGCAGACGTGGTACTGCATTGCTACACAGCGGCAGCTAATTGCCTTTTGGCAGTAGACGGTGCAGTATGACTAGTAGCCGTCATCGGCTATCTGGGTGCTGGCAGACGTGGGGCTGCATTGCTATACAGCAGCAGCTCCTTGCCTTTTGGCAGTAGATGGTGTATTACGACTGGTATCTGTCGTCATCGTACTCCTCAGTGAGTTTGGTCAGAGGCACCTGGGCAGAAATATTTTGTCTCCTGGAGACTTAGTCCTGCCGGCAGTCCTATTGAACCGTCTTGACGATGATGGCTAGCAGTCATAATACAGCATTTTCTGCCAAGCACCCAGAAGATGCCGATGGCTATCAGTCATGCTGCACCATCTGCTGCCAACCTAAGATGTAAAAGATAGATGGACCAGATTTGTTCTGTATTCATTTGCTTCCCCCTCCCTCCGTGAAATCAATGGCCTGCTAAACCCAGAGTTTTGAGTTCAATCTTTGTGGGGGGCCATTCTGTATGACAGTTGTTCGTGTTTCTCCCTGATGCACAGCCACCTTTGTTGATTTTAATTCCCTGTAAGCCATGTTGTCACTCGCCCTTCCCTCCCTCCGTCAGACAATCGTTTCGCTCCTTTTTTCAGCCCAGACGCCATAGCACTGGGATCATGGAGCCCACTCAGATCACCGTGGCAATTATGAGCACTATGAACATCACGCGCATTGTCCTGGAGTATATGCAGAGCCAGAACATGCCAAAGCAAAACTAGGCAAGGAGGCAATTGGAGCGATTGCAGCGCGGCGACGAGAGTGATGAGGAAATTGACATGGACATAGACCTCTCACAAAGAACAGGCCCCAGCAATACGCAAATCATGGTGTTACTGGGGCAGGTTCATGCCGTGGAACGCCGATTCTGAGCCGGGAAACAAGCACAGACTGGTGGGACCGCATCGTGTTGCAGGAGTAGGACGATTCCCAATGGCTGCGAAACTTTTGCATGGGTAAGGGCACTTTCATGGAACTTTATGACTTGCTTTCCCCTGCCCTGAAGTGCCAGAATATCAGGATGAGAGCAGCCCTCACAGTTGAGAAGCGAGTGGCGATAGCCCTGTGGAAGCTTGCAACGCCAGATAGCTACCAGTCAGTCAGGAATCAATTTGGAGTGGGCAAATCTACTGTGGGGGCTGCTGTGATCCAAGTAGCCAACATAATCAAAGACCTGCTGATATCAAGGGCAGTGACTCTGGGAAACGTGCAGGTCATAGTGGATGGCTTTGCTGCAATGGGATTCCCAAACTGTGGTGGGGCGATAGACGGAACCCATATCCCTGTCTTCTCACTGGAGCACCAAGCCACTGAGTACATAAACCGCAAGGGGTACTTTTCAATGCTGCTGCAAGCCCTGGTGGATCACAAGGGACGTTTCACTAACATCAACGTGGGATTGCCTGGAAAGGTACATGATGCTCGCGTCTTCAGGAACTCTGGTCTGTTTCAAAAGCTGGAGGAAAGGACTTTCTTCCCGGACCAGAAAATAACCGTTGGGAATGTTGAAATGCCTATCGTGATCCTTGGGGACCCAGCCTACCCCTTAATGCCATGGCTCATGAAGCCGTACACAGGCAGCCTGGACAGGAGTCAGGACCTGTTCAACTATAGGCTGAGCAAGTGCCGAATGGTGGTGGAATGTGCATTTGGACGTTTAAAAGTGCGCTGCCGCAGTTTACTGACTCGGGTAGACCTCAGCGAAGCCAATATTCCAATTGTTATTGCTGCTTGCTGTGCGCTCCACAATATCTGTGAGAGTAAGGGAGAGACATTTATGGCGGGGTGGGAGGTTGAGACAAATCGCCTGGCCGCTGATTATGCACAGCCAGACACCAGGGCGCTTAGATGAGTACAGCAGGGCGCGGTGCGCATCACAGAAGCTTTGAAAACCAGTTTTGTGACTGGCCAGGCTACGGTGTGAAACTTCTGTTTGTTTCTCCTTGATGAACCCTCCCCTCTCCCCAGTTCACTCTACTTCCCTATAAACTAACCACCCTCCCCTCCCTCCTTCGAGCACCGCTTGCAGAGGCAATAAAGTCATTGTTACTTCACATTCATGCATTCTTTATTAATTCATCACACAACTAGGGGGATAACTGCCAAGGTAGCCCAGGAGGGGTGGGAGAGGAGGGAAGGAAAAGGACACACTGAAGTTTAAAAGTTTAAAACTTTAACACTTATTGAAGGCCAGCCTTCTGATGCTTGGGCAATCATCTGGGGTGGAGTGACTGGGTGGTCGGAGGCCCCCCCACCACGTTCTTGGGCGTCTGGGTGACCAGGCTATGGAACTTGGGGAGGAGGGCTGTTGGTTACACAGGGGCTGTAGCGGCGGTCTCTGCTCCTGCTGCCTTTCCTGCAGCTCAACCATACGCTGGAGCATATCAGTTTGATGCTCCAGCAGCATCGACTCTTGCCTTCTGTCAGCAAGCTGATGCCACCTATCCTCTTCAGCCCGCCACTTGCTCTCTTCAGCCCACGATTCAGCCTGCCACCTCTCCTCTCGTTCATATTGTGCTTTTTTGCACTTTGACATTGACTGCCTCCACGCATTCTGCTGTGCTCTGTCAGCGTGGGAGGACATCTGGAGCTCCGAGAACATATCATCCGAGTCCGCCGTTTTCTCCTTCTAATCTTCACTAGCCTCTGCGAAGGAGAAACATTTGCAGCTGGTGGAGGAGAAGAGAGAGGTGGTTAAAAAAGACACATTTTAGAGAACAATGGGTACACTCTTTCACGTTAAATTTTGCTGTTCACATTACACAGCACATGTGCTTTCGTTACAAGGTTGCATTTTTCCTCTTATATTGAGGGCCTGCCGGTTTGGTGTGAGAGATCACTCACACAGTGCCAGGCAACAGAATTCGGCTTACAGGCAGCCATGGTAAGCCACAGTCTTTAGGCTTTTTTAATCTTCATAACATGTGGGAATGGTTTCAAACAGCAGCGCCCTCATTTCCCATACCAAGCACCCATTGGGTTGGCCATTTAAAATGGGTTTGCAATGTAGAAGGAGGGGCTGTGGTTTCCGGGTTAACATGCAGCACAAACCCAACTACCCCCCCACACACACCCAGTTCTCTGGGATGATCACTTCCCCCCTCCTCCCCACCGCATGGCTAACAGCGGGGAACATTTCTGTTCAGCCGAGCAGGAATTGGCACCTCTGAATGTCCCCTTAATAAAATCACCCCATTTCAACTAGGTGTCCGTGAATTATATCAGTCTCCTGAGGATAACAAAGAGAGATAAGAAATGGATGTTGTCTGCATGCCAGCAAACACTGGGACCATATGCTGCCATGCTTTGTTATGCAATGATTCCAGACTACGTGCTACTGGCCTGGCGTAGTAAAGTGTCCTACCATGGCAGACGGGATAAGGTAGCCCTCCCCAGAAACCTTTTGCAAAGGCTTTGGGAGTACATCAAGGAGAGCTTTCTGGAGATGTCCCTGGAGGATTTCTGCTCCATCCCCGTACACGTTAACAGACTTTTCCAGTAGCTGTACTGGCCACGATTGCCAGGGCAAATTAATCATTAAACATGCTTGCTTTTAAACCATGTGTAATATTTACAAAGATACATTCACCAGAGGTCCCTTGTGTGCCCTTGGGGTCTGGGAGCTCGCCTTGGGTGAGTTTGGGGGTTACTGGTTCCAGGTCCAGGGTGATAAACATATCCTGGCTGTTGGGGAAACCGGTTTCTCCGCTTCCTTGTTATGAGCTATCTTCATTGTCTTCATCATCATCTTCTCGTACCCCGAACTCGCTTCTCTGTTGTGTGATTCTCCATTGATGGAGTCAAAGCACACAGTTGGGGTAGTGGTGGCTGCACCCCCTAGCATGGCATGTAGCTCCGCGGAGAAGCAGCATGTCTGCGGCTCTGCCCCGGATCTTCCGTTTGCCTCTCTGGCTTTGTGGTAGGCTTGCCTTAGCTCCTTAATTTTCACGCAGCACTGCTGTGCATCCCTGTTATGGTCTGTGTCCTTCATGGCCTTTGACACTTTTTCTACTATTTTCCCATTTCGTTTACTGCTACGGAGTTCAGCTAGCACTGATTCGTCTCCCCATATCACGCTGTTGCCAATCCTTTAGAATCTAAAATCGAAAGGTTTATTCATAAAAGGGAAAAGATAGAGATGAGAGATAGAATTGGTTAAATGGAATCAATTACATACAGCAATGGCAAAGTTCTTGGTTCAGGCTTGCAACAGCGATGGAATAAACTGCAGGTTCAAATCAAGTCTCTGGAATACATCCCCCGCTGGGATGGGCCCTCAGTCCTTTGTTCAGAGCTTCAGTGTAGCAAAGTTCCTCCAGAGGTATGAAGCAGGATTGAAGACAAGATGGAGATGAGGCATCCGCCTTATATAGTCTTTTCCAGGTGTAAGAACTTACTAATGCGTTACCTAGGGAGGTGGTGGAGTCTCCTTCCTTGGAGGTTTTTAAGGCCCGGCTTGACAAAGCCCTGGCTGGGATGATTTAGCTGGGAATTGGTCCTGCTTTGAGCAGGGGGTTGGACTAGATGACCTCCTGAGGTCCCTTCCAACCCTGATATTCTATGATTCTATGATATGGCCAGCAGATCCCGTATCTCCCGTTCGGTCCATGCTGGAGTTCTTTTGCGATCCTGGGACTCCATCATGGTTACCTCTGCCTGGTCACCTGTGCTCTCCACGCTGGGCAAACAGGAAATGAAATTCAAAAGTTTGCGGGGCTTTTCCTGTCTACCTGGCCAGTGCATCTGAGTTGGGAGTGCTGTCCAGAGCGGTCACAATGAAGCACTGTGGGATAGCTCCTGGAGGCCAATAACGTCGAATTCCGTCCACACTACCCCAAATCCGGCCCACAAAGGCCGATTTCAGCGCTAATCCCCTCGTCAGAGGTGAAGTAAAGAAACCGGTTTAAAGGGCCCTTTAAGTCGAAAAAAAGGGCTTCGTCGTGTGGATGTGTCCAGGCTTAATTCGACCTAAATTCGTAGTGTAGACCAGGCCTTAGAGACTAACAAATTTATTTGGGCATAAGCTTTCCTGGGCTATAACTGATGAAGTGGGTTATAGCCCACAAAAGCTTATGCCCAAATAAATTTGTTAGTCTCTAAGGTGCCCCAAGGATGCCTCATTGTTTTTGTCCTTTCACAGATACTGCTAGGTGGTCCCTGCAGGGAAATGTTGACTGTCCAGTGGTGTCCACTGCCTTCTGCAGTCAGCAGGGAATATAGCAAGTGGATAGTAATCTGCACAGTGTGGAAATTCAGTGTGTGACGTGCAAACAGAGCCAGGATTGGCATGCTTCTTGACACCTGAATCCTTCACTATGTCGGTATCAAGCACTGGAGTTGAAAATGTACCACTGGGCCATTCTACTTACCCATATTCAGTGCAGGAGAATTATGATGTGGTGGTGTAATTCCGCCACTTTACTGTAGGAGGAAGGCCCGGCTGCACTGTGCAAATCAGTATCTGAACTTCATTAGTGTTCAAGAAAGTTTGGGTACCAGGGTTTGGTTTGGGACTCTCTGTCCTTCTATCTTAAAGGGACAATGTCAATCTGAATAATGAGCACCTGCTCCTGAAATCCCTCTTTCAAGTGTTTTTTCTCTCATGCGGTTCTGGGTAAAAAAACCACCACCCAAACAACAGGGAAAAGTTCTTCAGGCCTCAATTCTGTAATGAAATCCAGAGCTGATGGCAGGATCAGGGCTTAGCTCACTACACAGGGCAAACAGGGAAACTGACTATCTACAGAGTGCTGTCAAATGCACAAAGTAAACAAATTGAAAATATCAGGGAACCATTTTTATCTTCTTTCTTTCAGTTCTAGTAACCCTAGGCTGTGCTCATAACAATTGCAGGCAGCAAATTTGTAGTCAGGTTCTGATTTTAAATGGAGGGTATCCCTCTGACTTTGTTACAATATTGCAAAAGCCGGCTTAAGCTCTACTACCTACATCTATAGGTAGGTATAAAATACTATTCCTTTTCCACACGTTTTTGGAGACGTCTGTGTTTAAACATACTTTCTTCTGTCCACTTGCTTCCTCATATGACAGACCCAAGTTCAGGCTTCCTGCTTCTGATGTAGAAAAGGAGCTAATGCCTGAGGAAAGGACCAGTAGGAATCGTGCTCTGAACATCCTCTTATGTGATACCAAATGTGTGGTTCTTTGTACACTGACGAGGAGTGGAAATAAAGATCTACATGTGATCTAAAGGATGCAAGCTTATGGGGCATCTCACACTCACATTTTTAAAACCTCCAGCACAAAAGAAGAGCATAAATTTTAATTTGCATTTATTTTTTCTGTTTCCTTATCCAGGGAAGCTTTTATGTCCCTTCTGAAAACTGCATGCAGCATGCATACAAATGGCATAAGGACCTGTGTCTGCTGCTCTTGAATGCATACAGAGGGCTTCATGTGTACTACACAGTCATAATGAAAGAGATTCCAGATTTGCCACAGCTGAAGTTAGGTAAGAGAACAGATATTTTACATCTCTTAGTCTCATTTTAAACAGACCTTTTAGTAACTAAGTTTTCCAGTTTGTCATGGGATTTTAGGGGATTTTTTTCCCTGATTTTATTTTTGGTGTTTATTTTAGGGTAATGTTGAGTCAGGACTGATGTAAATCGACATCGCTCTACTGCAATCAGTTTATACTAGCTAAAGGTCGCATTAGTGTTTAGAAGGAATAAGTTATTATAAGTGTCCAAAAATAGTTTCTTTGAATGATAACTGGAATCGGTTGCCTTTCAAAGCCTTGAGCTCCCTATCAGGTGTGGGAGAACTTTAGGAACCAACAGCCCCATGAGCAAATATTTTTCAAATTAGGGGGGAAAACTCAATTTAGGGTAAATTTTATTAGAACATAGTCTCCAATTTCTGTTTTAGAATGTATTGCTTTTTACCACAGACACCTTGATAATAGCATAATTACTACATGCTCTTTAAAGTGTTTTCTGCTTTTCTCCCTAATTTAGCTGTTTAATAGATTCTCCCCCTGAAGCAGAAGCCACTATGGCTTTGTAGACCTTTCAAGGCACTAGTAAGGATATTGGGTCCAACGCTTCAAAGCCTAGCACTGTTGTAGGGTTGCAGGCCTGCATTCATTAATTTGTGCTCTCTCATGCTTGCAGTTGTACTGAGTAGTTAATTAGAAATGAAGAACTCCCCAAGCCAGTCTCTGTTTTCCAACCCGTTTCTTTGGATTTAGGAAGCATGGATGGCGCTTTCATGTGTATATATTTTAAAAAGGCATTAGCTGGCAATATTAGGATTGCAGAGCCGATGGGAGAGATGTGCCCCATTCCACTGACCAATGGCTTAAAAAAAGAGAGAGAGAATGTCTTCCATATCGATTCTGTAGGTACTGTTGGAGCAGTCAGCTATAAAACATTGTGCTGCACATCCCACACTGGGGCTGGTTCCACCTCCTCGTCCTGCTGCATTCACTGTTACGGGCCGCATGTTCCCCTCTCTCAAATAACCTGCATTCAGTTAAGAAAACTGGTTTATTTCTTTCACACAGTGAGAAAACATCCTTAAAAACAGATCCGGTACTTTAAAGTTACTGTAACCTGTCAATTACAGCATGACAACAAAACACAGGTGTCATGCATTTTGGTTATTAGTCACATGTAGAGATTATTTGCCTCACACATTGGCAGGTTTGGAAGTTGAAATCTGCAAGGTGATATTGCCTCTTGTGTGTTTCATCTATCACAAATATAAAAAGACCAAAAACACATACAGGTTACATTTCTGCATCCCATGGGGCAGATTTTTAGACAATTTACGATGCATAAATACGCATTTCGTTTGCACACATACTTGCTATTCATGCAGATTCACTAAATGCAACTTAGCCACTTATGAATGAAATTCTCTATTCTCATTTACAAGTCTAAAATATCTGATTGCAGGTTCAGGACTTTGGGGCCCCATCAAAAGCCTGTTACAGTCACTGAGAGTCTTTTCATTGACTTCAGTGGGCGTTGATTAGGCCCATGCTCTGTACATAAAAAATGTAACGATCCAGTTTCCACGTTAAGGGTATGTCTATACTACAGGGACTATACCAGCTACATTGCCATAGGTCTGCCAGCACAGCCCCCTAGTGTAGACACAGCTTCCACTGAAGGAAGGGGTTTTTCTATTGGTGTAGGAACTATACCTCTCCAGCTGACAGTAGCTATGTCAACAGAAGCGTTCTTCCATTGATTTGGCTGCGTCTACACTGGGGGTTAGGTCAGTACAGCAACATTGGTCAAGGGGATGGATTTTTCACACTCCAGACCAGTTAGCTATATCAGCCTAAATTTTAGGTCTGGAGTAAGCCTGAGAACCCAAGAGTGCAAATGCATGAACCAGAACATTAAAAGATGGGGTGTGGGTATGTGTGTTCATGCCCCCAGTGGTTGCACCTATGAAAATGCAAAATTGCAGTTAGACACCCTTGTGTCAATTTGTCCCTTCATGGTTACTGTGCACATTTAAATAGGAGGTGTTTTGTATGGTCTTCCCTTGGAGCCATGTGCTATATACTTGTTGTTATTAGTGATGACTCCTCCCTGCAAATTCCACAAGCCAAAGTTCCTGAGGTTTTGTTTCAGATCTCCTGTTTTTATGACGTTTTGCAGAATGTCTCTATGACCCACACTTGGTGGGGCATAACTGCAGCATGGGATTTCCCTGGGGCCATCTCACTCGACAGCTGCAAGCTATAAAAGCTAGGTCTACACTAAGGCCCCAAAGCAAACATTTTGGTTGAGACCACCAAGCATAGAGGCATACACGTTCCAAATATAGGATTTATTACTGACACTGTGGCAGGGCCCAGCAGGTACCAGGGGCTTTCCAAACACAGAGGAAGGTACAATCCCTGCCCCAAAGAGCTGACAGACTTCAGACCCAGAGCTGCATAAAGATTTACAAGCCTGGCTTACCTCCTCAGATATTGGGGATGAAACAAGGTATAGGGCAACTGGCTGAAGCATTTGCTGCCCTGGAAGGCTTTTGCCAGCGCACTTAGCAGCTTGCCCTTTGTTGCTGTGTTACCTTGGCATTATAAAGTACGTAAGGGCATAATCCTGCAAGGTGCTGGGTGCCTCTGGTGCAGCGCTGAGCACTGCCAATACTACTGACCCCAATGGAAGCTGGGGATGCTCCAGCACTAGTCCTAACACAGTTGCTTGCTGGGAAAGGGGTAGGGCATTTGTAGTGTGCATACTCCCTTTCTGGTCAAGCTGCTGCTTATACCACTGGGAGTCCCATATAGGAAGAGCCAAATCTTGCACGCTTTTTTGAGGCAAGTGTCCCATTGAACTTCACTGAGGGTAGCTGCTGGAGTAAAGGGAGCAGGATTTGACCATTAAGGAAAGAATGGGGCTTTTGAGCAGAGATCTTGGGTGCAGAGCCAAGGAGACTCTTGCCAGTGGAGGGTGGAGCGTCGAGTGTTGAATGACAGCTATGAGTTAATGTGTCACTTCTCAAACTTGGTTTTTCTTTTTGTGCCCCCAGCGGAGCTCGCTGTGGAAGATACGCTATCTCAACTTTGTACCGAGCTGCAGGTATTTTCTTCAGCAGAATCAATACGTTCACACGGTTTCAAAACTCACTGAGACAACTCACTTGGGAGAAGCAAGTTCAGTGTCGGCCACCAGTCAAACAAATGTTTCTTGCACTATGACTGCAAATGCATATGGGGCCTCCTTCATTGCCATCAAATCACTGGCTGGACTGTTTTAACAAGGCCTGACACCTCCATCCCTAGGAACTGCCCCAAAGATCAGCTTAGTTAAATGGGACTGGGAGCTACCGACTCCTGGTTATAATATATGGTTTACTGCTGATTGAGTGCCAGGTATATAGGACCAAATGGTCAAACATGGGTGCCTAAAATTAAACAGGCATATAAATAGGGAAGTAGTGAGTTGGTGTAAGGAGGTGATTTTACCTCTCTGAATACAGCATCGGTGAGACCAAAACTGGACTACTGCATGCAGTTCTGGTGTCCACATTTTGGAAAGGATGTTGAAAAATGAGAGATGATGCAGGAAAGAGCCACAAACATTATTCAAGGGCTGGAAAAAATGCCTTATAGTGAGAGATGTAACGCTCAATCTGTTTAGTTTATCAACAAGAAGACTGAGACCTGACTTTGATTACAGTGTATAAATTCCTTCCTGGGGAGAAAATGTTGGGTACTAAAGGGCTCTTTAATGTTGTGGAGAAAGGCAAAACAGGAACCAATGGGTGGAAGCCAAAACCAGACAAATTCCAATTAGCAATAAGGCATACTATTTTATTTTTTTACAGTGAGGGTAATTAACCTTTGGAACAAACTATCAAGGGAAGTAGTAGATTACCCATCTCTTGATGTCAGATCAAGACCGGATGTATTTATGGAAGCTGTGCTTCAGCTAAACACAAGTTATTGGGTTCAAGGAAGGGGTAACTGAGTGAGATGTCATGGTCTGTGATGTGAGTCTAACCCTCCTGGTTGCAGAGAAAAGTTTGAAAATATGACCCAAGTGTACCCTGACGGTTCAGAAACTAGAAGGCAAATAAAAGAACCTCAACATTTATTGTTACTTTACAAAATCTGATTTTTAAGGCAACGGTATGATTTCGGCAATGACTCATGATTTTGTGAATGTCGGGCAATTATACAGTGGATTCCAGACTTCCCTGGGCTCCTCTGGAAGTCCCAAATGAATGAATGAATATTGCAGAATTCAGATGAATTGGGAGGGACTTGGAATTGGAGGGTCCTTCTCAGCACTACCCATTGTCCGAATCCTGAGAAGTGCTGAGTACCTAAGACCAACTGGAATGGCTACCTCTCAGGACTTCTCCGACACCTGCCTACCTCTCAGTTTGAATGACCCACTGTTATTATACAGCAAGAACATCACAATTAGAGCTTGACACTGACCTTTCCCGTTATCTCAAGCCTGCTGAAAAGGTTAAGAGCCAATGAGCTGGAAAAATAACCATCATGCTATTTAATAACCCTGGGTGTTAATGCAGCTTCTCCTTTGAAGCTTGCTCTCCGGGCCTTCCTTTACAATTTATGCAATAACTTAGGTGCTAATATTTAAAATTAAAAGTAAACAGCATTGCTGACAGTGCAAGTTATTTCTTCTTCTAAGCCAGGGGGACTAGTTATACAAAATAAGGCCCTGATCCCGCAAAGAGCACCCAGGGGGCACATGCCTCCACCCCATAGGCCCCTTTGATTTCACTATTTGAATTGGTACAGGAGGTTGCCCACACTGAACTGATTGCAGAATCAGGAATACTGCAGTGAGGGCAGTGTAAGTACAATCAGGATACCCACAGTTACACACACACATGCGCGCACACACATATGCATGCAAGGATTTACTTTCAGTCCTGATTTAGATTTCAGTGCCACTAGCCTTGGGAGATTGCCTGGGAAGGACTGGGTAAAAATCAAGCAGGAACTCAGGATTCATTGTGGTGCTATGGTGAAAAGGGACTGTGACTGGCAAAGAGACTTTTTGTTGGTTTGTTTCGTTTAGATTTTTTAAGGTATAACTTGTATTATTATTATTAATTTGTATTACCTAGGGACGCGAGCCATAGATCAGGGCCCCATTGTAGTAGGGCTTTACTAACACATTTACCATAAAACATAATTACTGTCTGTGGATTCTACTGCTACTGATGCATCCGACGAAGTGGGCATTCACCCACGAAAGCTTATGCTCCAATACATCTGTTAATCTTAAAGGTGCCACGGGACTCTCTGTTGTTATATGCTATAGAGGCTGGAGTGCATAAATACCAGTAGAATTATAAAAGAGAACTCTACAGCCTTGTATCTGTTTCTCACTCTTGTTCAAGTGCAGTAGAGAAAGGAGAAAATACACTTAAGAACATAAGAATGGCCATATTGGCTCAGACCACCAAGGTCCAGCTAGCTCAGTATCCTGTTTCTGACGGTGGCCAGTGCCAGATGCTTCTGGCAGTTGGAGATTTAAAGACACCTCGAGCATGGGGCTCCATCCCTGATCATCTTGGCTAATAGCCATTGATGGGCCTGTCCTCCATCAAATTATCTAATTCTTTTTTGAATCCAGTTATACGTTTGGCTTTCACAATATTAGGGTTACCATATTTAACAAATTAAAAAAGAGGACCCTCCACGGGGCTCTGGCCCCGCCCACTTCCCAACCCCAGCCCTGCCCCAACTCCGCCCCTTCCCTGCCCAACCCCGCCCTAACTCCGCCCCCTCCACTCCCAGCCACGCGAAAAGGGCTGCCCAAGCGCTACCGGCTTCACGGTTTGCCGGGCAGCCCCCAGACCCTGCGCCCCCGGCTGGTGCTTCCCCAGCGCAGCTGGAGCCCGGGAGGGGAAGTGCCCAGCCAGCGACGCAGAGTCTGGAGGCTGCCCGGCAAACCGTGAAGCCGGTAGCGCT
>NC_048299.1:270945430-270954747 GCF_013100865.1 Trachemys scripta elegans | reverse complement strand
TGTAGTCCACGAAAGCTTATGCTCTAATAAATTTGTTAGTCTCTAAGGTGCCACAAGTACTCCTGTTTTTCTTTTGTTTGTTTTTAACCTGCTGCCTATGAATTTCATTAGGTGACCCCTAGTTTTTTTGTTGTGTGAAGGAATTTTGGAATTTTTTTTTCATACTGTACCGGGCATTAGATTTTATAAAAAAAGTCACCCAGCTAGTGCTGTGTTTTGACCTGTGTGAAAGAGATGTTCCTCTAATCAAAAGGCATCACCAAGTCTACAGAAGAGGGAGCATGATTTCGTATTCCAGAGTAAGCAGCACCATCTAGTGGATATTCTGGGACCAACAACCAATTGGCTGCATTCATTTACTTTTTACCTGCAATGAAAAATATTGGCTATGGCTGGATTGTGCCCACTCCCCACACTTCCCTTATGTCTCCATCTTAATGTGTGTTAAAATACATGTGTTGAAATAATTCTATAGTAACTGCCTGATCTGGGATGAAATAATTGATAGGAAAACAGTGTCAGCCCAGTTCTGAGTCAAGGATCATTCTTTTTGTTTGCTTTTTTAAGGGAACTTAATCTAATGTACTAATTAATGCTACTGACCTAACCTCCAAACATCCTTTCCCCCCTCCAGATGTTGAACAATCCAGAGAAGATAGCAGAGCAGATAAGCAAGGACCTAGCCTGGCTTTGCTCCCACCTGTTGGCACTATGGACCCAGTTCCTGGAGACAGTGACACTCCATCCAGAAGTCACAGCCTATCTTACTCAGGAGCATCACACGCTAAGGGTAATGCTAACCAATTCATTCAGCAATGGTGATAACAACCTGATAGGAAGAGATCAAAGATGCATCCAGAGTGTGCCTTAATTAGAGTTACTGTGTAAAATTCACCCCCCCCACACACACACACATAGAGAACCAACCCAAAGCCTATATGCCACTTAAGTGATGCCTAGGTCCTTGTGCTGGCTCTCTGCACAGGGGGGATTTTTTTGCCTAGAAAATACCAGTTTTTAAATAATTCCTTCAACTATCAAATCCTTGCTGTCAGTTCAACAAATAGGAGCAAGTAGTGACCTTGTAACCTGTCTTGTCTTCACCTGGCAGTGGTAGCCAGGTTTCCAGCTGGATAGCATCATGCCAAGAGGAAGGCATGTTGGAGCCTGGAGTGCATAGCTCTGAGAGATTCAGGAAGAGCTTCACAATCTGCAAGAGATGACGAAACAGGGAAACCAGGGTCTGCTTTTATAATTTTGTTTCAGCAACTTAATTGACTCCCAGTACAAACTACATTCCTTGGTGGGGCCTGCGAACAATAATCATTAATAAGTTGTTGTTACAATAGCACCATAATTGTGCTAGGCACTTCTCAGACAAGTATAAAGGGAAGATCTTTTCTTTGAGCAGTTTGCAAACTGAATTAGCTACGTATTTTAGCCCCAATACTATAAGTTGTTCTGCCTGGGCAGATCCATGTCTCTTAGACTTCAGCAGGGCTCTGTGTGAGTACAGAGGTCCTCCCATTTAGCTCGCTGGGTAAGGGCCTTGGTGTGGATTTGAATTGGAGGCCTTAGTGACATGGATTACAAACCGACTGCTGTCCTATACAAGAGCTGCATTTCAGGACTGTACCTCTGACCATCCCTTGCCGCCTTATCAGTGTCCTGGCTTTTGGGTAGACCCCGGATATTGTGGGCCTAAAGTTTGGAAAACCCTCAACCACAATGGAAAAGAAGACCTGGTCCTTATAGAACACTGGTACTATACAGAAAACTGAGCACATTTTAAATATCAAAATACCAAATTACTCAGTTGTGGTAAAGGTTTGATTTCCCATGGTACCTTGATTGTCACAAAATGTGAAAATTCATCTGAAAAAACAGAATCATCACAGAGTCAAATAATTGAAAAATCTATCCTTCATAACTCCTTTAACACAGCTGCCTCTGGAAATATAGTTCTGTTTCTTTTATTATCTCTTTATACATAAGCAGCCAGTTACATTCCCGCTCCTTAGTATCACACACGCATTCTCACAGACATGCACACGCGCACATATTACCATTTGGCGGCTGCCTATCTGATTATGCTGAATGCACTAAAGCCCCACTTAAGCATGTGCTTAACTTTAACATTGACGTCAGTGGGGCTACTTGCCTGCTTAGGGAAGCACGTGCTCAAATGCAGTGCTTCAGATCAGGACTTTCTTTATTATCTAACTCCTTCAGAGGGAAATGTATAGGAAGCAGGAGGTACCTTCAACATAGCACCTAAGCTAAAGAAGCAGCATGTCTAATGGCTAGAGCAGGGGATTGGGGTTCTTTGGCAAGTTACTTGACCTGTACGTGCTCAGTTTTCTTTAAAATGTGTGTGGTATTGCTTACCTGGCTACATGAAGCAGTTTGAGAGCCTCAGACATAAGGTATTATTATTATTAAACATCCTTTTTCAAGCGATGCTAATCTATTATTTTAGAAAGGCCATTTGTCAAAACACAGCTTGGAGGTTTAGGGGGATGTTGTAATTTTGTTTGCATGCTTTCTGCTGCCATTCTACGATGCTGTATTTTACAAATAACAGCAGTAACATAAGGACTAGAGTCTTAATTGATTTGATTACGTATCTTGTTGGAGTGCATAGAAAGTCAAAGCTTATTTCTGAGCAGATAGCAGTACCACGTTCTTTAGGAGTGTATGTTTTCATACTAAGTGCTCTGCAAATCATTTCAAACCTGCAACTATTTCACAATCGATTGTCCATGGCTGAATTGTTCTCTCCAATGTCCATGCAAAAATTTGGAAAACTTGAATTTGCAGATATCATGGCACGCATGTATGTGTTTCTGATAATGTAGGGTTTCTTCCCCTCTGTGTACATGTGTAAGACTGGGAGTTACTGTAGATCTTTGTGCAGAAGATACCATTGATTATTGACTTTCCTCATTTAGTAACTGCGCTACTGCCATGTCAGCTGTCGGCAAAGGGAATTAGCGACCCTAGTTTTAAAGCTACAGAGAGGACTTTTAAATTCAACAGATGTGCTGCTTCTAAACAAAGAAACAGCAGGTACATTGGAAGAGATTCCAAAATATTTCCAAGGGCTGTGTCTTCAATCCTAAAAGGCTTTGAACATCTCAGGCCATATTTACCCAGACACACTGGCTGCTTCCAGCAAAACAAAGCAGAAAGCCAACTGAATTGGCTGAGCCACCTGGGTTCCTAGCTTCCTTGTGTCACCAGAGTGATGCAAAGTAGCTGGAGCAGGTTTGCATACACTTGGTGTCTTTAAAAGGCTTTAACGTGTAACCTTTGTGTTTCGTACCCAGGTAAGAAGATTCTCAGAAGCATTCTTTTATGCCGAGCACCAAAAGCTAGCTGTGCTGACCTTTCAGGAAAGCCTGTAAGTAATTCCTTACATCTCCCATCCTTGGCACTTGGGCCCTGCAAGCATGTGGTCTCTTAAAACCAGACCCCATGCCACCACGTTATCCTTTCTGATGCAAATCCATGCCCTTCCTCCTTGATCTTCAGTGGGCATTTGTACTCCATACAGAAGGCATCAGGTCTATTTTAATCTCACTGCAGTGTAAATCCACTGAAGTCAAGGTAAAAAATTACACAATGCAAGCTCCAGATCAGGCCCCCGAGAGTTGTAATCTTCAGACACCTGTGATTGGCAGGTGGGTTTTTTTAAGGCTTGTGGTCGAAAGCATGATGGAGGCTGAAGTCCTGCACTGAGGCGACAGCAAGTGCCAAATGGTCAGAAAAACTCTTTTCTCCTCCCCACTGTCCCCAAGTGGGTGAAACTCTCTTGGGTGCAGCCATGGTAGTGCTGGGAGGATCTGGGAAGGCAGACAGGACAGAGCCATGAACCATTCATCAGTGGTTAACACAAAGCCTTGAACATGAGCGCTGGAGCTGGGTGACGCAGTTCAGAAACTGACGGCTCAGAATGGGCAGAATGCCGGGTTGGTGCTGGTAATAGTGGGACTCAGAGTGGTTGATAAATTGCAGGAGAATTAGCAATGGAAGGCTGTCAAAGAAAATAAATCCGGTACTGGGCTGTATTCAAAGAAGTGTGTTCTGGATAGCAAGCAAGGTCATTATTTCCCTCTGCTTGACGCTTCTGCTTAGGCCCCAACAGAATTGGGACCTCCCATGATTTTTAAAATACTTAGAGCCCAATTCTGCCCTTGGTTGCACCTGAACAACCCTGCTGCCTTCAGCTGGGTTACCTGGAGTTGACTGCAGGCAGGATTCCACTTCTTAGCTCATTTAGAGGAGAATTCAGAGGAAAGCAACAAAAATAATAAAAGATGAGGAGAAACTAGGCACTGTCTGGGGAAATGTTAAGGGAGGGCCAGGCTCATTCTGCAGAAAACCAGGCGGAGAGGAGGAAATATCTGCTCGCAAACATGATCAGGGTTGTTAGCGATGGAGCAGGGGGCAGTAATTTTCATTAATCAAGTGAGTCAAGAAGCAGACGCTCTGGGCTCATGCTATTGTACAGCAGGAAGGACTTAGATGAAAGATTAGTGAAAATGTTGCGGTTTTAGAAGAGTTCTGCAGTGAGACAGATTGGCCAGGGGGACTGTGAAGCCCCCATTGCTGGAATTTATCAGACTGGAGACATGTCTTTCAGAAATCGTTTAGGGATAGTGCCACAGATTGTGCCAGCATGCAGGGCCATAGATGGGGATTCCATATAACGATGCCCTCTTCAAAGCTGTAACTAGAGACATGGGGACAGATGCAGTGCACAGTCTACCACATTGTAAAGAGAAACAGCGCAAGGCAGCCACAACCTCAGTCGTGCTTGGGTGGATGGTTGTATAGGGCCAGCCCAGCCTACGAAAGTGGGTAGTGCTCATCTGTGAAGGAGACATGGCCAGAGGGGCCCCAGATGTGACCGTTCAGCTCATTCTCTCATATGGAGCCCCAAATATAGACTATAGCTTCCTGCTATATCAGCACCCTTGAGGGAGAACATAAGAACAGCCATACTGGTTCAGACCAGAGGTCCATCTAGCCCAATGTCCTGTCTTCCAACAGTGGCCAATGCCAGGTGCCCCAGAGGGAATGAACAGAACAGGTAATCATCAAGTGATCCATCCCCGGCCCCCCTTCCCAGCTTCTATCAAACAGAGGCTAGGGACACCATCCCTGCCCATCCTGGGTAATAGCCATTGATGTACCTATCATCCATGAATTTATCTAGTTCCTTTTTCAAACCTGTTATATTCTTGGCCTTCACAACATCCTCTGGCAAGGAGTTCCACAGGTTGACTGTGCATTGTGTGAAAAAATACTTCGTTTTGTTTGTTTTAAACCTGCTGCCTATTAATTTCATTTGGTGGCCCCTGGTACCTGTGTTATGAGGAGTAAATAAAACTTCTCCACACCAATCATGATTTTATAGACCTCTTTTCCAAGCTGAAAAGTCCCAGTCTTATCAATCTCTCCACATACGGAAGCTGTTCTATACCCCATTCATTTTTGTTGCCCTTTTCCGAACCTTTTCCAATTCTAATATATCTTTTTTGAGACGGGGCAACCACATCTGCACACAGTATTCAAGATATGGGTGTACCATGGATTTATATAGAGGTAATATGATATTTTCTGTCTTATTATCTATCCCTTTCTTAATGATTCCCAACATTCTGTTCGCCTTTTTGACTGCCGCTGCACATTGAGTGGATGCTTTCAGAGAACTATCCACAATGACTCCAAGGTCTCTTTTTTGAGTGGTAACAGCTAATTTAGACCCCATCATTTTATATGTATAGTTGGGATTATGTTTTCCAATGTGCAGTACTTTGCATTTATCAACATTCATAGATTATAGATTTTCATAGATTATAGGACTGGAAGGGACCTCGAGAGGTCATCGAGTCCAGTCCCCTGCCCGCATGGCAGGACCAAATACTGTCTAGACCATCCCTGATAGACATTTATCTAACCTACTCTTAAATATCTCCAGAGATGGAGATTCCACAACCTCCCTAGGCAATTTATTCCAGTGTTTAACCACCCTGACAGTTAGGAACTTTTTCCTAATGTCCAACCTAGACCTCCCTTGCTGCAGTTTAGGAGGCATCAACAGTAACTCTGCTCTGTCTGGGCAAACAGTCCTGGAGCAGAAGGGGAGCCGTGCTGGCACAAAGATGTTTCACTTACACTTATTGGACTGGCACCAGTGAAACTAGCCCCATTTTCTATGAAATAGAGCTAACTTCCTCCTTAACTGTTGTGAAAGCTGAGTAGAACAAGAGTTAGACTGTAAACACTCACAGTGTCTTTAATCTCTAAGCTCCTAAGGGCAGGGTCCTGTTTCCTCTATGTCTGTGAAGCATCTAGCATTTCTCTGGCACTATATACATGATGATGAATAAGGCCTGATCGTCACAGGCTTATTAGTGGCAATTTTATTATGCTAGCACCTACATGGCACAATTGAGATCAGGTCCCCCTTGTGCTAGATGCTCTACAAACATATAAAAAGAGACTGCCTCTACCCCAAAGAGCTTATGCTCTAAATAGACAAACAGACAAAGGGTGGATGGGGAAACTGAGGCTCAGAGAGGCAAAGTGACTTCCTCAAGGTCACACAGCAGGTCAGTGGCAGAGTTCGGGAAAGAACCCTAGTCTCCTGTTTCCCAGCAACTAGACTGTGCTTTGTCTGTCAGGATTTTAAGTCTTAAGTATACTATTTCTGATACTGGCACGGACGTGATGATTCCTAAGTTAAATACAGACTGTCTCATGGAATTCTGCTACTGACTTCATTGTTTCTCTTACTGCTGCAGGTAGCACAGATTTCAGTGCTGAAAAGGAACGCATACAGATGTTACTTTTAGATCGTTACCTTTACATGTTGCTTTCAAACACTAAGGGTAAAATCCTGGCCCCATTGAAGTCAATGGGAGTTTTGTCAGTAAATTGAATGGGGCCAGGAATTCACTCTAAAAATCAAGGACAGGGCTGTGTGTGTTAGCAAGGGAAATCAGGTAGCTACTGCACATGCCCTACTTGAGTCTGGATGGCCGTCAAGTTTGTGGGTCCTTTTATTAATTATTCTACCAGAACATAAGAACGGCCATACTGAGTCAGACCAAAGGTCCATCTAGCCCATTATCGTGTCTTCTGACCGTGACCAATGTCAGGTGCTTCAGAGGGAATGAATAGAACAGGTAATCATCAAGTGATCCACCCCCTGTCGCCCATTCCCAGCTTCTGGCAAACCAGGATTTATGAAAAAAGCAACAAAGAATCCTGTGGCACCTTATAGACTAACAGACGTATTGGAGTATAAGCTTTCGTGGGTGAATACCCACTTGATCAGATGCATGCTCCAATACGTCTATTAGTCTATAAGGTGCCACAGGACTCTTTGTCGCTTTTTACAGATCCAGACTAACACGGCTACCCCTCTGATACTTGACAGGATTTATGGTTGAACAGTTGGACCCAAATAATTGTGAAACAGCCAAAGTCAAGTTGAAGGGGAAATGTCAGGCATGAGAGGGCACTTGTCTGGGATACAGAGATCTCCTGCATTAGCATGAGAATTGAAGAATATGTTTACAAGCCTGTTGTTTGAGTTAGCATGATCCATTTCTTCTCCCTGCCATGTACAAAGTTTGTTGTTTCCACTTATTACATGGTGATGAACTGTGTTTCCCTGAAGGAAATCTGAAATATGTGCACTTCTGCACCACCTCTGTTCTGTGGAACCTGTCCCATATTGCTTCCAGCTAATGCCATCTCTTGAAAGCTTGTGTTGTCTTCATCTCTATTGGTTAGAATACATAGATTAGCTAAAGAAAGATCCAAATAAAATAATCTCACATTTGAAACATGCTTTCCCGCTTGACTGGGAAGAATTTTGGCAAGGGGACATTCAGCAAAACTGAAAAGCCACCACATGTATAAGTGACAAAATGAAATACTTTTGTTCACAATGCATCACTAATTTGTGGAACTCACTGCCACAAGATCTAACCAAGGCTCAAAATTTCGTATGATTCCAACAAGAATTAGGTCTTTATATGGGTAATGAGAACATCCACAGTTATATTAGAGAGGATAGCAAGGAGATCCATTTCCTTGATTCTGGGCATGAAGCAATCATTAAGTTATGTGGGGAAGGAAGAGACTGCTGTGCAGAAGGGTCTTCCTAGTGCCACTCAGTGCGTGGCAAGTTAGTGTGCTCTAGAGTAACACCTTGGCTTGCCACGCCCCAGAACTCTATACAGAAAACCCCTGAGACATTTTGTCTCAGTTGCTTCTAATCCTCCACCGCAGCTCTCTGGTAGTTGCCATATGAGACAAGCCAGGGATAAAACCAGTACACGGAAAATAAATTGGTTGTATTTTGCCTGTTCTCCACTTCCCCTGGCAGTTGTCTTGTCATTCAGCTCTGGAGCAGGAAGAGTATAATAGTCACTAGCCATTTCTGGGCCAGTTCTTCACCCCAGAGTTTCAAGAGAGGACTAACAAGGGCCCTCTGTAGGATGGGGGGAAATTCCTCTGACAGAAGAGCAGTACAGGGCCTTACACTGCCCCCTGGTGGAAGAGTTGTGGCAGGGTGGTGCTTAGAGCAGGAAGGGGCAGATCTGGGGTGGAAGGGGGTGTGCACATAGCACTCTGCACTATGGTGGATTCTGGGCTGCAGAGCAGGCAATAGGCAGTTGAGTAAGATTGCCGCAAACTAGAATAGTCCTTGGAGCTTTGCAGACTGACTCCATAGGCCACACCAGTCACTGCTGCAGGCAGAATCCTGCAGTGTCCCCAAGTACTTGAGTATGTTGGTACTTAAGTACGTGTTTTGAAGTATTCCACATACTTGTAGGTAAGCACTTTAAATATTCCATACTTAGCATTTGTATTTAAATACAGTTTAAAGGTTCTTAAAACATAAGTAACTTTTTTTTTTAATCTGCAAATACTTTTTCAAACTAATTTTTTGAAACAGTCACATTCCTCCCAACTGTCCCAGATTCTGGCTGGCCCCCAGAACCCACAGTCCTGGGTTGGGAGCTTCAGATCTGAGTTCCGTCTGCCAGAGCTTTTTCACATTGGCCCTGCTGTTGCACTAGCCAGGGAGAGTGGCAGCTCCACGCCTTTCTCTTCTGAATGGTCACTGCAAGAGGGGGGGGGGAGCGGGGGGGGGGGGGGGGGGGGGTGTCTTGCAGGGAATACAGTAGTTAAAAGTACTTGCACTCAGGGCCGGCTCCAGGCACCAGGCAACTAAGCACATGCTTGGGGCAGCACCTGGTAAGGGGCGGCCAATCTTGGGGTGGCGGGGGGCA
>NC_048299.1:270912611-270945344 GCF_013100865.1 Trachemys scripta elegans | reverse complement strand
GGGGGGGGGGGCTCGGCGGGGCGGCACTTTTTTTTGCTGCTTGGGGCAGCAAAAAAGTTAGAGCCGGCCCTGCTTGCACTTGTACTTATAAATGCATCAGTACCATTTGCACCATTTCCATGTGTATAATACTTCCGTAATGGAGTGGTTGGCTCTTATAGTTATGTCCCTTTTATCAGTACTTATGCCAACGCTGGAACCCAGGCAGTGCAAAGATGGCATAAAGCCTTCTTCCCCCTGTGCTGCATCTCTCCGGAGATGGTGCGCAGAATCTGCCCTTTTCCTTGCTTCCCTCACCACAATGCAATGCAATCCATGGGCCTGCGCCTGCAGTCCTTAGAGGCAAAACTCCCATGAGGACCGGGTCCTCAGAGAGCATATGGAAGCTTTGCCATTGTTTGCCTACACCCGCAGTTGAAAATTTCGCTACGCTTTGTAATAAGTCTATTTTCTCTCATGTTTTTTCACTGAGAGTTTTTTAAAGTTAAACTTTAAGAATAGGTTAAATTAATATTAAAACAATTATAGGAATGATACTGAGAGGAGCAAGGCAATTTGGTTACAGCTTTCAGAACACCCGTATCCTGAATATCACAACTAGTGGAAGGGAACACATGGCATCGCACCCCACACAACCCAGTAGGTGACATAATACATAGGAAGGCAGACTGCACACCTTGAAAGGAAGATGCCAGCCTTCTAGCTGCTGGGTCATGAGCTCTGAGGAGACAGGGTGCCTTTCTCGAAGCCATCGTTTCTAGGAGAAGCTGAGTGGGCACCAAGTTCTGAACAAATGGAGTCGGGTCAATTTCTCTAGTGATTCCTGTGAGAAGCTATGCGGGGACTCTGGTTCCATCACATGGAGATATTTGGAACTGATTTTCTGAAGCGTTGAGTGTCCACAACTCCAACTGAAGTCAATGAGAGTGATGGGTAATAAGCACCTCAGTAAACCAGGCCCATAATGGGTTCAGTTGCATCACTTAGCTACAGCCCTGCCAGGAAACTGGTACAGGGCCACACCACCCAGGGGAAGCTCTAGAAGGTAGTGAGGCATAATCCTCTCTGCTGTTATAGGACATACACGGGAAGCATTCCTTGTGATGTCACAGTGTGCACCTCTCTCTCTGTATATCCAAGAGGGAGCATGACCCTGCCTTTTCCCCAGTCACCTCCGTGGCTTGCTCCCCAGGAGTTGCTAGAAAGGAGGAGACACTGCAGCAGTAAGAAGAGCGCAAAGGGCTGCAAAGGTGTGGAGGCACCACAAGAAAAGACTCCTTGCAAATCCACTCAGCTCAGCAGACAGGCTCAATATAAATAATGCAGTGTCCAATGCTAATGTTTTCTCGAGTTCAGCATGTCTGCCAAGTGCCGAACACCTCCCTCCTGTTTACTCCACAGTACTCTCCCCTTCTGTGAATGTGGTTGCTCAGCACTTCTGAATACTACCCCATTTGCTTAGTGCCTAAATATGGACTTAGGCACCTAATTTTCAGCACCTGTATTTCAAAGCATTGGCCAGTGCTTTGGTCATACTCAATCTGTTTTGCTGACTAGATGAGGTGAATGCTGGCGAGGCTGAACAGTAATTCATCCCACACTTGATTCCCTCCATGTCTTGCTCTCAGGATTCAAAGTCACAGCCAGATTTCTACGGACGTTCGGAATTCCGAGTACCTCACCAGCATGCCCCCTCTGCCGGCCGAATGCCTGGACATTGACGGGGATGGGAACACAGTCCCTGTGATTTTTGAAGACAGATATGTGGACTTCCCTTACAAAAGTGAGTAATGCCCCTCGGGCTGTGCCCTCAGCGCATCTCACAGGCAATGCAGGGACAGGGCTGCTCCCAGGAAATTGCAAGAAGTGGTGTGGGTGGGTCGGTAGGTTCGTGTACCCTTAGACGGTCCTGAACCAGTCCTCCAATGTGGTGTTAGAGGGCTTTATGGTTGCTCCAGGTTCCATCATTTAAATGAGGCATAAAACCAAGGTTTTCCCTACTACTTTTGGTCAATAAAGATCCTATGGAATGTCTCACTAGAGTTGGGGCATGTTTTCTGGTCAGGATTCAACATGGTGTGAATGATTCTGCTTATGGTACCTAATGTCCCCTGTTGTTTCAGTAGATTATAGGGTGACCGGACAGCAAATGTGAAAAATCGGGACGGTGGTGGGGGGTAATAGGAGCCTATATAAGAAAAAGACCCAATGACTGTCCCTATAAAATCAGGACATATGGTCACCCTAGTAGATTACAATATATACACTTCCTGTTACTTAGACATTTTCTTTCTATGAGGTGTTTTTGTTATTTTTTAAGATTAACAGTTTAATTCCAAGAACTGGAGGTAAAATCGGAAACAACCCCCCCCACCTGGAGTTTTCATTTCAGCCATTAAGGGAAAATAATGTGGTGGTTTTCATTATTAGAGTGACATCTAGTGGTAGGAAAATCCTTTATAAAATATTTCATCTGCGGCTTACAGGAACATGAAATCTAGAGAGGTGATAAAGGAAGCAATTTATTGGCACTAATACTTTTTTTTTGTAAGGTACTAAGATCTGTGGTTTTATTTTACAAAAAGATATCTGTAATTCTCAATTTTCCTCGACTTTTTACCAAGTATGTAACAGGATTTTTTTTTTTTTTTAAATCTATCCGTGTTGCAAGTGGTCACACTGGGGACGTACTTAGCACTCACAGCTCTAAGTGATTTTAGTTTAACCATGTAGTGAGCATAACAGTTAACAGTGAATGCAGCTTAAAGAATGGTGATCAGGCATGTATATGTATGGTGTGGACGTGAGAGGCTGTGCGTGTGTATAATCACCTACAAATATTTTGATGCCTTGTATAGGCCATGAACTTTTTTTTTTCTTTCAGGTCAAAGTGTGGATGTTTTCCCAGCTTGTGAGGTTCCTGAGATGAATGGTACACAAATGGACTTAATAAACAACAAGGAGGCTCTTGCATCAAATGATGACATTACATTAGCAAACGGAGATTTCAGGAAAGATACTCTGTTAATACATACAGATAAAATAAATGGGAATGCCTCCTGTATCTACAGCGATATTTCAGTTGATGCTTATACGGCTAAAGCTTTGACTCAGGACTCCACATCTCAGGCTTATACAGTCAAAAAGGAAGTCCAAAGGAAAACGGATGTATCCCATGAAAATGCATCAGTTTCAAGTAAGGAAATTGTTTCTGGCTTGGGACCAGGCCTTTTAAAACACAAAGCCGAAGACTTCCAAACATCAGTGGATATTTCATTAAAAGACGATAGACTTGCTATAGGTGTTACATGCATGGATATGAAACCTAGCAATAAGGATTCCCATGAAAGTGAACCCACATTAATCATTAGTGCTCTGGGTGACAGCGAAACTAGTGGCCTCTTACACAGCACTGAGTTAAGTAAAGCAGCTAAAACTGATAATTATGAAAATAGTCTCACTTCAGATGAACTTGCATTAAATGAACTAAACAGTCTTGAAAAACCAGTGGATCAAGACAACAAGGCTCTGTTACCAGTTTTGAAAGCATTACCAATCAGTACTTTGGATTTATTAACCCAGACAACAAAAGATGCCCCAGAGCTGAAGTCATTTGTGAAGGAGCAAAGAGCTGAGGAATGCGAAGAGTTTACCCTGATGTCAGGGGTCATAAAGAGATCTTCGTCAATAATATCCGACTCGGGCATTGAAAGTGAACCCAGTTCCGTGGCTTGGTCCGATGCGCGTAGCCGGGCTTTGGAGCTGCCCAGTGACCGCGAGATGCTGCAGCAGCTGGTACGGAGGCACACCATACACAGAAACTCCCTAGAGGGTGGGCAAACAGAAAGCAATACAAGCTTGCCCAGTGGCATCCAAGCATCGCTGACATCAATTAGCTCATTGCCATTTGAGGAAGAAGAGCGGGAAGTGGAACTTACAAAGCTGACCAAATCCGTTTCTGCGCCACAGATCAGCAGCCCGGAGGAGCCCACAGACACGGTAGATGTTTCCAAATGCGATAAAGCAATCTTGGAAGTTGCAGAAGGGCCCTTGAAAAGCTACATGGAAGTGACGTGCAGAAGCATAGAAATAGCAGGGAACTTTTCTGATTACCAGACTGCCAGGGAAAGTGAGCGATCAGAACCAGACATCGCCACAGGAGCGCATCCTAGCGCTGCTGTCAGACGAGGTAACAGCAGCGCTGAGCGACCAGAAGAAGTGGAAGTTAAAGAAGGTTTGGAATATGCAGGACAACCTGTCAGTCTAAAGCAGCACAGATGGGATACCTCTGAATGCCAGGCAGTGCAGAGTAACGAAGAGAGCAGCTTGGAAACACTGAGTGTCACCACATACTCAGATCCTAGTAGCGTGCAGTGCGGTACCTGTAGTGAGGATCTGAAAGATGCACTTAAACCCGTACTCGAGGGGTTGAAAATAGGTCAAGACTTTTATTCCAGAGTTAGCACACCAGACATTGAGAATTTCTCACGTGGCCTGAGCCAGGTACCAGATTTTTGCTACACTGTTCCAGCCTCATCGGAGACATCGACTGAATTTGGTTCAACCAGAGGAGAGTGTGGTAGCCCCGTCGCCAGTGAAACCATGATGTCATGTGAAGAAATGCAGGGCTTACAAGAAATTGAACTCGACGACACAGCTGCACTGTTGGATTCTGCTGCAGGACCTTATTGTGCCGAATATCCTCAGGAGCTGGACAGGGTGGAGCGTCGGCTTGTGGCTAACGGCAGCACTGGCTTTCACTCTGTTGCCACAGAGGGATTGGCACTGGAGAGTCGAAAGGCCGTTGAGGTGGTTAACCTGTCTGTTTCTTGCACAGCCACGTGTCTTCCCTTTTCTTCGGTGCTCAAAGAGACTCCTGCCGTGGTTGGCTTCTCTTCAAAGCAGGCTGCTTTCCCTATCACACACCAGCCTTTAGGCTCCTTCGGCGTTGTCCCCTGCAGCTCAGATGATGTGGAGGAAGAGGCCAATGAAAGGATGCTTAGGTAAGACTGTCTAATGGCTTTCTTTATTAGTGTTCCAGTCACACCTAGAGACCCCAGCTGAGGTCAGGTCCCCACTGTGCTAGTCGCACATTAAGAGCCAATCCCCACCCTGAGGAGTTTACAGTATAACTAATCTAGACAGACAACGGATGGGAAATGGGCTGTAACATAACCCCCATTGTACAGATGAGGAACTTACAGAGAGATTAAGCGACTTGCCCAGGGTCTCGCAGGGAGTCTGTAGCATTGCTGGGAACTCAGATCCCTGAATCGCAGTCTCCTGCCTTAGCCCATCTTTCCTTTCCCCCTTATTTTGGGATATTTTGCGTTGATTGCCTAGCTGACAGCACAATACGCAAACCAACACATCACAGAGGTTTCTGTTACCTTTTGTGTCCTGTGCTGTGCTGGGCACATAGGCAGTTATCTTAAAACACTGAGGCGGGTAAAGCCTAGACTCTTAAAGAGTTTGTGTTCTGATTCCTGACCTTGTTTAGGTCGTTCATCAAGCTCTCTAACCCTCTGTTTAATTTTGGAGCCACATAGTGGTTGGGTTTACTGTTATGTATTGCACTGTACTCTCTGGCTTTTTAGCTGTCTCTTCTGTTGTCTCCTTCTCCAGGTGAACCAGGGTTGTCAGGCATTTAGGCCCAGATTCAACAAAGCCCTTAAGTTTGTGCTTAAAGTTAAGCACATGCTTAATTCCTTCTCTGTTCAGCCAAGCAGAGCTTAAGTGCTTTGCTGAATCCAGGGCCTTAAATCCCATAGTGTAAGACTTAGATTGTGACCCCCTTCCTAACTTTTTGGCAAGCAAAAGTTTCTGAGCAGCCCCACTGAATTCAGTAGGATTACTTGTGTGAGTAAGTGCTCCCCAGTGAATTGAATGGTCACAGTCTTGCCCCAAGACTGAAGCTGATGTTTCTCAGCTTGGCTTTGGGACATCACCTTAGGCGCTTCCATGCATGACCTGATTCTCAGAGATGCTGAGCATCTCCCGCTGAGTCCAGCGTGGACTTAAGAGCCAAACGGTGGGCCCCAGAATTGGGAAATGTTAGTCTAGCTGGAGGGGCACTTACCTGCTCTTAGCTGGTTCGTGTCTGGGTCAAAGCTACTATCCCTTTTCATGGGATACAAATTTGCATCCATTTGTGCAACTGTCTGAGGGGGTAGGGAAAGGAGGTCGACTCCTTGTCTGTTTAGCTTAGATTTGTTTGTTAATGTCTGTCTATTAGTCCTGCTGGGTAGATCTGGACACCACGTTTTTTGCAATACAGCTACATAGCCTTGCCAGTCCTGATTCTCCCTGTTAGGGTGACCAGAAGATTCTTAGCAGCAAACCAGCATTGGACTCTAGCAGATGAAGTACCCCTGGGAGGATCTCTCCCACGAGAGGTAGTTCATTCCCTTTTGGATCACAAGCTATCTACCCGCCCATCCCGACCTCCCTTAGTCACCCTAACCCGTAGGACAGAGTATACAGGCCTTCACCTGCAAAGTTGCAAAGGGAATGTGTTGCAAGTGCTCATTCCTAGTTTAAAGGTTTTACTGTTGAACACTCAGTTCTCCGTGTGATTAATTAGTGTATTCTCCAGTTTTTATCAGGCCAAAGAAAAGTTTAAAAAAGAACTGAAGATTGAAGGATTTCTGTACAGTGACTTATCTGTACTAGCTTCTGATATCCCATATTTTCCACCAGAGGAAGAGGAAGAAAATTTGGAAGATGGAATTCACCTGGTTGTCTGTGTCCATGGACTGGATGGTAAGGCCCGAGAGAGATGCTGTGCGGAATTGCCTCATGGAGTTTATTCATATTAAAAAATACAGACGTTGAGATCCTCAGCTGGTGTAACTCAGCATAGTCCACGGGTGTCACTTACACCAGCCAAGGATCTGGCCCACAGTATGTTGGTCTGTCTAACGTTGCTGGAAAGGATCCGAGCAGAAATTCTAACATTTACTCCACAAATGCTTTTGTTACAAAATGGAGAATTTTGACAGATTTGTGCCCCCTAAACGCACTAAAATTGTCAGCCCCTTCCTTGGCATTTCACAACTGTCCGATCATTTAGCAAAATATCATCCAGCGAAAAGAAAACTTGGTGTACATGCTGTCACTGAAGGAGAGAAGGTGGCTGGCTCTGGGGAAGGTGAGTATTGTTCACTGCATAGCATATGCAGCAAGCAGAGACACAGGAAGACTGGATTGTGGGTAAGTCATGGCAGACACTGTGCCTCAGACTCACCCCTTGGGGTCACAATGTGTCCTAGGTCTTCCCTGTTCTGCTTGGGAATGAAAAGGAGTTATTTGCTGTCGCTCTTAAAAGGGCAGCTCATTCCCCCGTCTCTGCTGGCCAGCTAATAGGGAGTGACGTGGCAGAGGTATTGGAATTCCTACTCCCTGCCAGTTCCCATCCCTTCACTTCCCGGGGAACATCTGCAGCAAAGATCAAGAGAGCCCTCAGGCAGCTGCAAAGTTTGTGGGGATTCCTGTCCCACTTCTGCTCCCCTGCGTGGCTATGTCGGGGCTAACCATAATGTAGTGAGCCGTCAGTCACAGCCGCACTGACCGCGACAACTCCAGGGACAGTGTTGAGATTTGAAAAGAACATAGTGAACAGAATCTGTCGTCTTTACCCAATTGTGAAATGAAATCTCTTATCAAGTGCTGTTTCTTTTTAGGGAACAGTGCAGACCTGCGACTGGTAAAGACTTTTATAGAACTGGGACTCCCCGGTGGAAAGCTGGACTTCCTAATGTCTGAAAGAAACCAGGTAACATATGGCCAGTTTCTGCATCCTTTTATGTCCCCTGCAGTCCCATTGAAATCACTGAAACTTAGCCCTTGCAGAGCAGATATCAGGAATTGTACATTACAAAGGCTTAGGGCCAAAACCTACACATCTTTGGGAAAAGGCCCATTGGAAGTTTTGTGAGGGGTGCAGGATTTAGCATGGATATCCTGCATCAGCTCCCATTCAAATCAATGGTACTTTTCCCCATTGGAAGGCAGCTGTTGCTGGCCTGATCCTATCGCCACTGAAGTTAGTAGTAAACTGTCCATTGGCATCAGTGGTCCAAGGATCAGACCTTCGGAAATGAGATAATTAAAAACATCATGTTAAATGGCAAGTACAACAGTCTGATACATCCATCTGTTGTATGATGTGCAAAATTATGCAGAACTAAAAGAAAACAGCCAGCCTGGTGATGTTAATTCTAAATGCTCAAGAGGATGCTACGGTCTGCTTGGGGGAGTCGGTACTGCTGGTTTCAGCTAAAGCATCAAACAGTTGTATACTGTGTATACTGTGATTTATTTGCTCGTATGATAAAGAAATGCCCTCCAGAAAGGTAATCCATTGCCTGTGCAATGCAGAGCAGCAGAAATGAACTCTGTTCTCTGCCCTACATGCATGTGATGCAGCGTATTTAGTTACATAAAGGGCCACATTCATAAACAGAGCAAGGATTTCAGTGTCCAGGCAAAAGCATTCATCTGTTCTACTGGGAAACTTCAGGGCAAAATGTTCCAATTTGGTTTGCAGTGCAGATCTCTTATCCAAAGGCAGGTTGCAACTGAACAACCTGTGTTCTCACCCTGTTCAAGTTCCTGTTGATGTCAGTAGCCGTTCTCGGAATACAGAATGCACGGAAAGTAACATTCATGAGGATAATATTTTGCACGTTCACCAAAGATTCTCAGTGCACTTTACAAACGTGAAAGAGTTCAGTCTTACCGCACCTCCGTCTGCTGTTGTTCAGCGTGCGTGGTGAGGCACTATCACCCTCATTTTATAAAAAGAACAGGAGTACTTGTGGCACCTTAGAGACTAACAAATTTATTAGAGCATAAGCTTTCGTGGACTACAGCCCACTTCTTCGGATAGTATGAGCACAGCAAAGCAAGCAGCTTGCCGCAGGTCACAGAGCAAGTGCATCGCAGCACTAGGAACGGAGTTCTTGACTCCTCCCGCGATGCTTTTAGCCGCCATATCCTCTTTCCTCCCTGCAACAGAGAGCCATATGGAGACTGTAACAGATCCGCATGCGAGCTGTCTAGCCAAATTTTGCCTTACAGGGAAAAATGTGAATCTATGTCATTTGGAAAGGCACTGAAGTGATATTGAGGGATGGAAACACAGACGAGTGAAATAGGAGGACTCTGTGTGTGTTGTGTCTAGGACTTACACTTGGGATGGTGTTTTTCCACTTCTAAATAACCTACAAGATTCAAGATAATGAGCTTAGGAGGAAATCATTAATTATCGATGCAGACAAAACAAACAGGCAGGAGGTTAGTAGACTGTATTTTGTTTATGAGAACATTTATTTTAAGGCAGCACTGGAAATTGGAGATGGTCATGTTCTCCTTTGCAAGAGCTGCAATTAGTGAGATGAATTTTGTCACAGAAGCATTAATTACTAGATATGTTTTCCCTAAATATCTGTTCCAACACTTGATGATTGTTTCCCTGGCATCTCATTAGTTTTGAATTTGATTTAGAGTCCTGACACAGTTCTAAACTAAAAATACTCTCCTGCAGTTCTGTAGACTAGACAATTTATAGTTTGTTTTGTTGTATCACAAATGGCAGTATTGCCATAGGCAATAAATAACTTAAATACCCTGCTGATACTCATCATGCTACTGATTAACTGTCAAACACCACATGGTATTGTGTGATAGCAGCATAAACTTTTTTTGCTAACTTTGTTAGGGTCAGTTTATAATACTATAGACTAGTCTAGCGTGATAATCCACTAAATCCTAACTGCTAAAGTTGGGGCTGGTCAACAGTAGGAATTTACATCAATATAGCTGCATCTCTCAGGGCTGTGAAAAATCCACACCCCTGAGAGACATAGTAACACCAACCTAACCCCTGGCATAGATAGTGATAGGGAGACGGAAGAACTCTTACTAGCTACCACCTCTTGGGAATTACCTACGCTGACTGGAGAACCCCTCCCGTTGGTGTAGGTAGCGTCTACATTTAGGTTTTGTCTACCCTAGCACTTTTGTCGGCAAACCTCTGACCGACATAAGTTTCATTGACAAAAGCACTGGTGTGGACAGTGCTGTCAGCAGGAGATGCTCTCCTGCCGACATAGCTACCACCACTCGTATGGGGTGGTTTCATTAGTGTAGACATAGCCTGAAGTGCTTCAGCAGCACACCTGCAGCTGTGCCAGTGTAGTAGCTTACGTGTAGACATATGCTTGGTCTCCTACATAAGTGGGCTGATATTCAGAGGGGTTGAGCATCTGCAGTCCCCTCTGATCGCAACTCAGGTCACTTTACGAACCTTAGTCTAATAATGTTGGCCTAAGCAACTTGTGTGTCATTACCGTGATCCTTACGGTGTGGTTCTATTACATAAAATGACTATGTAAAAAGGGGGTTGTCTTACTCAACAAATCTGATCACTTTGTGTGTTCAGAGTCACGTCCCTTTTAGAGACTAAAATGAGTATGTCTGCCTTTACTCCTGTTAGCCCTGCTGAGCCAATGCAGCTAGGAGAGCATGAGCTGGAATATATTCCTCCTTCTGCATCATCAACAGACTTGCTCACTACATTCCAACTAGTTACACCCATGTAAGCCCCCGATGGCAGTGGGCTTCCACAAATGTCACTATGGGCAGAATTTGGCCTATAGATCCTTCATTACTGTTAACGATGTATCCAGCCTGAGTGAGTTTGCAACATGAACCCTGAGGGGGGAAAATATCAAATCTGTTTGCTTGCAAACAGAGCATATTTAATATGGAATCATTGACAGACAATAAACATGGAACTCCTTGAAGCCGCTTTTACACAGTCACTTTTGGGAAAAGAAATGCAACTTCCAGGGGACCTAGCGAATGAGAAAAATTGGCTCTGTGCCTTTTTTCCCCCTTGCCTCTTTATGATGCATAAAGAAGTCTTGAAATGTTCTTATTTTATTGCTTGTATTTTTCCTCAGAAATATCATTTGTCTAGTTTTTTTTTGTACCGCAATGCAATCCCTTGACAGTTATGTCATCAGCTGACACCATTCTCTCTTCACCAGACTGATACTTTTGCTGATTTTGATTCGATGACTGACCGATTACTGGATGAAATTATTCAACATATCCAGTTGTACAACCTGTCCATCTCCCGGATAAGGTAAAACACACTGACAGCTAATTGGATGTGACAGAGCACAGTAATGTTCAGTAGAATCATCTCCATTATATGGGGCCTCAGCCAAAGCCTTCATGTCAATGGGAGTTTTTCCATAGACTTAATGGGCTTCACAATGTGTATTAAGACGTTGGTTTTGTCCAGACCTGGCAGAGCAGCTGCTGAGCTGGAAATGTCATGGAGGATAAAGGAGAGGGGAAAACATGACTAAAGGGCATTAATGAACAATCTTTTTGGAGGCAGAGTCAATCCACATAGAGCAAGAGAGAGCAGTGCATGCCACACGCATTTTGAAGTTAAGGAATATATAGACTGTTCTTTGTTTGTGTGTCATTTTGTCTCTTCCGACAGTTTCATTGGCCATTCCCTCGGTAACGTCATCATCCGATCAGTATTAACTCGGCCAAGGTTTCGCTATTACCTCAACAAGTTACACACCTTCCTGTCCCTCTCTGGGCCTCACCTAGGGACCCTTTACAACAACAGTACTTTGGTTAGTACAGGTAAGAGTTAATGAAAAAGGCTACGATTTGCTTTTGTGTGTAGCAGTACCTGTAAGAGACCATTGTGTGAATGGGGCAGTGGTACTGACTAGTGTTTGTGTGTGTCACTAACCAGAGCTGTGGGAAATATTCACACCAGATCTCCAACCACTTGAGTTTAGCTTTGGGTTTGTGTTTAGCTGCAATCAGAATTCCCGGATCAGGAAAGCCTGCATATGGGGGCTGAGGATTGGTGCTTCCACCTGTGCATTGAATCTCAGCTCCCAACCCCCACTCTGCTGTCTGAATAACGTTGTTGCTGCATGAGCCCCAAGGTCAGGGAATTCCCTGACCAACAGCTGCCTCTGGAATCAGCAGTACAGTACCTGCAAAAGTAAGGGGGTAAAATAATGTAATGGGACAATAATGTCATAGCTCTCCTAGATCCTTCCGTTCTCTGCTCATGGAAGCAGAGACTACAAAATGGCCCTGAGGTTTTCTAGACATTGGCCACTAGCACAAGAAGAAATGTAGAGTACTGATGGGCAGTTGCCTTGGCACTTCTAGCCCAAGAATGTTCAGTCACAATTTATGAACCGCGGAAGGGATTCTTTAATTTTGGGACGTTTGGGCTGATGATTACGAATACGGTAAACCTGCACGTCAATTGTCATTCCAGGCCTATGGCTCATGCAGAAGCTGAAAAAATCAGGGTCACTTTTGCAGCTGACCTTCAGGGACAACGCAGATCTCCGCAAATGTTTCCTGTACCAGCTCAGCCAAAAAACAGGTGAGTAAATGTCTGGGCGGAGAGCAAATTCTCCAAAGTGTTGTCCCGTGCCAAGATGCTCTTCAGGAAATAAAGGAAGTCATCCGTGTTTGATCAGTGATTTTTGCTAATCGTTGGCCTCAAGAGGAGATGGGCCTGAAGCAAAACTATTTAATGGACTCCTCTGTCTGATCTAATCCATTTTACCTATGCATTTCTATTGTGGACATCACCATGGAATGGAGTTGCCAAATGCTCCCCACCAAACTTTGGTCAATTTGCAACTGAATACAAATGCTGTAGTTCAGGCCCATCTCTATGTGCACACTCTGTAAGCAAAGACTAGTGGTGTCATTAGGTTGCTACAACCTAATTTATATTGCTAAAGGGCAAAAACTTTATTGTTTTGTTTGGCTTAGTTTGGAAGCATTCACTTAGAGTGACCAGATGTTCCAATTTAATAGGGACAGCCCTGATTTTGGGGTCTTTTTCTTATATAGGCTCCTGTTACCTCCCACCCCCTGTCCCGATTTTTCACACTTGCTGTCTGGTCACCCTACATTCACTAGAGCTTGCTGAGAGTTGACACATAGCCCTTTTGGTGAAAAATGCAGATTTGATGATACTGAAGCAGTTTGAGAATTTTTGTTGGTTTTGCTGAATCGTTTCATCCAAAAAAATCCCTACAAAATTCCAAAAAGTCAAAACATTTTCTCTAGACATTTTAAAAACAAACCATTTTGATTGTTTGGTTCCAAATTACTTTTTGCTTCAAAACTTCCCCTAATTTTTTTTTAAATCAAAAATGTTAAAAAGGCTCAACATCTAAATGATTTTTTGGGGGGAATAAGGGGGTAGCCAAATTAAAAAAAAAAAGTTTTTGGTTCAACCCAAAACATTCGTTCCTTTTTTTAAAAAAAGAGTTGCCAATGGACAAAAAAAATCATTATTCACACAGCCCTAATTCTCACCTCTAGGACCCAGGATGTTTGAATCTAGGTCCCCAGTGATGCTTTTATTTAAGCCCATTGTTGACACCACAGTTCAATGCCAGAGGGAGAGTTATCAGCCTTCCGCTGAAATGCTAAGGAGAGGCCTCATTAGCCCCACCTCAGTCTGTCCATGATCAACTGAACTGAGGCTCTTTCAGAAAAAATTGGACCGAATCCTAGTGTCCTAGCCAGAATTCCCTCTCTCAGTAGAACATTCCTACTAATGCAGAAGTCTGTATGGGAGTGGTCAAGTGCTGTACATATTTGCCTACACTGTCACTCCTGATATTTAATTCATCACCCATGAAATACTGGTCTAGGCTGCCAGAAGGAAAAGGGCTATTTGTAAAATCAAATGCTATTCTTTAATAATACTTTTCATGACAGATGTGGCGCTGATATGTCATAATGCTATGAATATTGCTGTGTAAGTTTTATGAGGGGAAGTTGTTGTATGTTGGGATGATTCGAATTTCCTGCATGACTGCATTGATCTAATTTATATTGGTGGTAGTGGTACATTTATCATACACCTAGAATGCTTGAATTCAACTGGATCTGGGGAGGCAGACAACACAGTAGGTCCCAGATAAGAACACCCAAGCACACACTTGAAAGACAATGGCATCCTTCCAGGCTGTAGGCCAAAGAGACACAGCCGTTTTGCCTGACTGGGAGGCTAGAGATTAAAAGGACTATAAACAGTTATAAAAAGTCTTGATCCCCGCGAAGGAAGTGAGTTGCTGCGGGGCTGTCCAGGGAGTGTCATTGGACAGGAAGACAAGCTGACAAAGAGGCTCTGCAGAAGAGTCTACAGGGAGTTAGGTGATGGTTAGACACCTGGTAAGCAGACGTGTATAGGCCACTCTGTTGTTTATAAGACATGCTTTTTCTTAGATGCTGTTCTGCTAGATAAACGATACTTTGCTTTAAGGAAGCAGTTGGGTCACTAGTTACCACTGTCATTGCCCTGCAGGGAACAGAACTGCAGGGTCTGAGCCCAAGTCAGACCTGCTAAAGCAGTCACTGCTAGCACCTGGGTCACTGCCACCCAGAACTTAATATTAAGGGAAGAATTGCATGATTCAGCCCTGAGTTCAGGTGACACCTGGAGGCCCGAGACCTCAGAGAGGGATGCAATCGATGAGCCCAAGAGAAGTCAGAGGTGTGGTTCCCCAATAACTGCGTCACTTAATACTTGCCACCCTCAAATGCTGAGCAGATGCTAAGAACACTCCTAAGAGCTAGGTAGTTACGTACTAGTATTCTCATTTTACACATAAAGACACAGAGAAGCCAAGTGACTTGGCAAAATCACAGAGCGAGTCAGAGCTAGCAATAGAGCTCAGGAGTTCCTGAGTCTCTTGCCAGTGCTCATTCCTCTAGACCGTGCAGCCCTACTCATATTCAGGGAGATGCCCAATATCTCACAACAAAGTCTGCAACAGTGGTAGTAAGTGAATGCAGGTCTCACCACTCCCAGGCTTGTGTTTTAACTTACAGACCACTGTCTCTCCTACCCTACCACGATCATATGCATACCTGTGTCCTTCCCCCAACTGTGTCGCTTCCTAAAATACAGCCTTGCAATCGCACCAGTCTGCATCCTGTGAGCCTTGTCCAAAACCCACTGAAATCAAAGGAAAGACTCTCACTGACTTCACTGATTTGTGGATCCGGTCCTGACTCGACCCCTGTGCTACTCCATGAATCTTGTAGGGTGGAGCGCTATGTGTGAAGACTTCCCTTGCTTTAATGGGGGTGTGCTCAACAGGCTTTTGATTGATCCGTCACTAGCACTGTGTACCCAGCTGATGTACTAGAACAAGCAGTGATTGATACTGCACACTGAATTCATCCATCTTGGCTGGTCGAGATGACTTCATAATACATTAACAGAGAAAAAAATCGTAAATTACAGCAATGCAGTCTCAACACCATGGGCTTTTAATTACTCAATAGAAAATAATGCCCAGATCCTTATTTAAAAATAAACCTACTCCAGAGTCTACAGTAAGAATATCAACGCTCATTCAGATTCCCCTTAAAAATCTCTTTTCTGCCGTCACCTCTGACAATTAAAAAAAACAAAAGACCCAAGAACAAAATCCCTAATGTAATTGAACTATCCCGCTGCTTAACCCCCTTGCTAAGTAACCATGGGATATCATTACCGTGAGCCTGCACCTTTGTCTCTTTCCCACCACATTTTTGTGTTCATTTATGATGCTCATTTGTTTGCTTCATTTCTCAATTTAGGCCCTGATCCTACAAACACTCGCACAAGAATTCCCATTGAACTGAATGGGGCAGTTCATGTTTGTAAAGCTGCTCATATGCATAGGAATTTGCAAAATCGGGAACTTAGACTGGAAGCTCTTTGGAGCAGGGGCAGTGCCGTTACTTCTTCCCGTTAAGCATCTGGTCCACATGGATGTTAGAAAGAGCTAATTACATCACAGCTTACAACAGTGACATCGGTCGTTTACGCTATTACTGTACTGTTCTTTAGAAGTATGCTACATATATAATTATTCTTCCTCGACTATGTTGTACATTTTAAAACACGTGCAATCATGCCATACTCCTGAAGAAGAGTCTGTGTAAACTCGAAAGCTTGTCTCTGTCACCAACAGAAGTTGGTTCAATAAAAGATATTACCCTCACCCACCTTGTCTCTCCAATACTCCTGTTAACATGTGTGTAGATTTGTTGTTTTGATAGATTGCTGAGATATACAATTTTTGATGTATTTCTTTGTTACAGGTCTTCAGTACTTTAAAAATGTTGTGTTGGTGGCATCTCCCCAGGATCGATATGTCCCATTCCATTCAGCAAGGATAGAAATGTGCAAAACCGCACTTAAAGACCGGCACACAGGTATGATAAGACCCTGCCTGTGTTCACAAAACCATTGAGTTGATTGGTTGTTTGTTTAGGTCTTTTGTACAGCTGAGGATGTTGCATCAGAATGGTTGTTTGCATTCACCGTTTAAAAAATAATTGAAAACTTAAGCCGGACAATTTTCTCATCCCATAGGAAGCTATTGAAATCAGTACAGGACCTACGTATAAAGCTTTTTGTGTGATGAAAACAAATTTCATTCAAGATTGTAATCAAAGGCTTCCCCCCTCCATTTCTGTTTAAAAAGTGGTGATGATTATGCTGCTAAGGGAGGAAAGGATAGTTCAGTGGTTTGAGCATTGGCCTGCTAAACCCAGGGTTGTGAGTTCAACCCTTGAGGGGGGCCATTTAGGGATCTGGGGCAAAAATCAGGGGGTTGGACTAGATGACCTCCCGTGGTCCCGTCCAACCTAATAGTGTTATATGATAGAATTTGTTGCCAGCATCGTTGTTTACCAGCCTGCTGAATTACCACTGTTCTTTCTCCTTTGTTTCTCATCATGAGCCTGGTCCAAAGCCCACTGAAGTCAATGGGAGTCTTTTCTTTATTTTCAATAGACATTGGAACATAGCCCTTATGATTTAAGCCTCGGTCCCATCCGAAATCCTTTCTGGATTTTGTAGACTTGGAGCAAATCCCTTGACGTCAGAGGAGACACCTCCTCTGCTTTTACCAAGATTGTCTTTGTCCCTGCGAATTCCCTTTTATTATCCACAAACACACTGTTCATTTAGAGGCCACCGCACAGCTCCATTTTAATGGACCTGTCATAAATAATGGCAAATGCATAGCAGTCTGATTCTTCTGCCACCGGTTTCATGTGAATGATTGATTTGAATTGGGTTATTCCTGATTTACCCCGGTGTACGTGAGAAGAGACATCCATGACCAACAGGTCAAAAATGATGCCTGGTATTATCAGTCTCTCAGCTGTAGTTAGCAGCAACAGAGGGTCCTGTGGCACCTTTGAGACTAACAGAAGTACTGGGAGCATAAGCTTTCGTGGGTAAGAACCTCACTTCTTCAGCTGTAGTTCTTTCCCTCCGCTTCCCCCACTGCTTTCCTCCAGCCCGGACATAAGTTGAGGAGGGAAGGACATCTTCCCACCCATTCCTCAGGCATTCCTCTCACAGGAAAACACAAGGCCCAATAGGACCCAGATCCAGATTCAATATAAATCATTCAAATCCCTACAGAGCATTACCTGCTTTCTTCACCAGCCTCCTAAAAACACCTCAAGATAGTGTTCTGGAATAGACAGGCAGGGTGTTCTGGCCTTAGCTGGTTCCCCGTCGAGTCCCAAAGGAGCTGTATGCCCCATGCCCCATTGCTAGCCCATCTGAACTCTACCTTACAGAGAAGGAAGGGTCCAATTCTGTTACCTCTGAGAAGATAATGGGGGTTTTGCTCTTCACTTCAATGGGATCAGGCGTGAGTCCTGAGGTACTTTATACAGCGTAACACTCAGAACTTCATACTAATAATCCTAGCAGACCCATCAGGCCGCTCTGTATGCCCTGGATCCACTTCCGATTAGCAGTAATATGGCATTTGATCCATCTTCTTGATGGACTCTCCTCTAGAATCCAGTGTCCTGGCACCTTTCAGGTTTCCCCATCCAGGTGCCAGGGTATAATTGCACTGAGCGGAGAAGACCCATCACCAAGTCACTAACACTTTCACTGCCTCTTAAAATCTCTTTCAGGTCCCATTTACGCAGAGATGATAAACAACCTCCTCCAGCCTTTGGTCGGGGCAAAGGACTGCACTTTAATCAGACACAACGTGTTCCATGCGCTCCCCAACACTGCCAACACGCTGATTGGACGGGCCGCCCACATAGCCGTGCTGGACTCTGAACTTTTCCTGGAGAAGTTTTTCCTCGTGGCAGGACTCAACTACTTCAAATAGCACCCGAAGCACTGGGTAACAAAGGAAAAGCAGAGGGTTCAATGGCATAGAAGCCCTTAGCCAAAAGAGTGCAGTATTAGAAATGAGTAACATGCACGTGATGAGGTGGGACCCTAACACTCATCCCATTTTCATTTATGTTTCAGAGAATAAAGTGCTGTGGCTTTAAGATATTCCAACTTCCAAATATTGGTGCTTTTGGAAGACACAAATATTCATGTTCAGTTCCATGTTCTCTTTTGATTGTTCACCTAAGACAAAAGCCACTTCTGAAACAGAGAACAAAAATAAGAAGGCCAACTCTGTAGATGTGACTGAACCAACATGAGTCCAACCTCTGTTAAATATCACTCGAGGGACACAGTCTTCTTTGATTTCACGCTCATGTACTTAATAAGAAAGCTATACATCTGTAGCACTTTTGTTGGGGGTAGTTAATACAAGAGAAAACAAGCATATATGAACTCAGGTTAAAACCTCCTTTTTGATGAACTGGACAATATGAAAAATATGTATGTGGTCAGAATCCTTGATAGCTTCAGTGGTTCCATTTGTCTAAAGAAAATGCACAGATGGTTCCATTATCCGTCCTCATTTGTAACATTCATGCAGTCAAGGCATGGAAGAGGGGAAAAGAAATATTTAAATAAAAGGAAGGAGTTTTTATAAAGCCTTTAAAAAACTCCATTTCATGTGAAATAAATGAACTCAAGATAGAAGCAATCAAAGCAAGAGAGGTATATTGGAATAATCATGGGATTAACTCATCTTCTGTTAGCATCTCTCCTGTTTACATTTATGGACAAACATTGTTTTTGCTTGTCTTTATAACCAAGGTACATTTTTTTAAATCTTTACCTAAGTACATTGGCCCCAGTTTTTAAAAAAATATTGGTATACTGAGCTGGTATTCAAAGTCATGCCAATTAATAGTACCACCAAAGCAATCAAAGGCAATAGGTTGTAGCTTTTTAACAGAAGGTTGTGAAATGCTTCAAAATACAGGGCCCTTCTATTATGCACTTTCTGAAATATGTTAGTCCCATCTGGAACACCGTATGCAGTCCTGACTACCACAGCACTAAAGCTGGTAGAAAATTTTTAAAGAGAAATTATTAAAAAATATTCAAATTGTTTCCCACTTCCAAAATTGACCCACTTTCCACTTTTTCAATTTTTGTGTTTTTTATTGAAATTTTTATCAAAGATATGATCAAAATTCTAAATGCTAAATTTTGATAACTATTTCAGTAAGTTTTCCTAACGTATTTGATCAATTTTCAATAAAAAAGTCACATTTTTTGCAAAGAAAAATAATAAAAAATTGGAACTGTTGGGAAAAAATCAACAGCCCTTCATGAAATATTTTGTTTTTGAAAGAAGGCAACTCTGTAATGAAAACCATGGTGTTCAGAAAAATGATGAGCAGCTCTTCATACAGTAGATCTTGTAGGGTGTCCAGTGAAGAACTACAAAGATGGTAGCAGATGTCAAGAATCTAAATTATGAGTTAAGGTAAAGGAAATTATGTTCCCTGAAAGAGGAGATTTCAAAAAGCTCTAAGGGAAACTTTGAAATATTGTGACAGGTTTCAGAGGGGTAGCTGTGTTAGTCTGTATCAGTAGAAACAAGGAGTCCTTGTGGCACCTTAGAGACTAACACATTTATTTGGGCATAAGCTTTCATGGGCTATAACTGATGAAGTGGGTTATAGCCCATGAAAGCTTATGCCCAAATAAACATGTTAGTCTCTAAGGTGCCACAAGGACTCCTCGTTGTTGTTGTTGTTGTTGAAATATTGTGAAAAACAAGACGATTCACTTGAGTGGTGGAATTTAGGCAGAATATTTACTGAACAGGGTCATTAGCAAATGGAACTTCTGTGGCAAGCAACTGATGCAAAAAAATGAATAGGCTTAACACCAGTGTTTGATTCTAGATACAAAGGACAGGGCTGATGGTGCTAATAACAAGAAGGTGGAATTAAGATCAGCAGAAAGTGGGCAGGTATGCTGGGCCTGGACACCATTTTCTGTCCCTTAAAGGTCATGTTGAAATGAAAAAGTAATAGTAAGCACTTATATAGCATCTTTGGAAACATTAAATATTAATCAACACTCCAGTGAGATATGTGAGTAAGTCTTATCATCCTCAGGTCCTCATTATCAACTTCACAGGTGGATAGCTTAAAGCTGAGAGGTTATATGACTTGCCCAAGGCTACAAAGGGAGTCTGTGTCAGAGCCAGGCCTGGCACTGAGGAATCCTGGCTCCCAGTTCTGTATTCAGACCACCAGATCATATCTCTGTCTCTGCAATTTTAGTGCCAGCTAAACTTATTTACCACACAATTTATCTACTTCTGCATCAATATTTGTATGAAAGTTCTAACAATAATTATAATGGTGTATATAGCATTGGGTTTCATATAGATAGAAGGTAGTCTTTTTGCATTTATTTAATTTTTATGCCAGAAAATAATTTATACAGAAAAGGTGTTGTTTAGTTCAATCTCTTATACTTGAATATTTATAACATTCTCAGTGAGTACCCTGGAGAGTAACGATTCCTACATTTAGACCAATGGTATCTGACCTTGGAACAGTTTTGCCTTGCATTTGTCCATTAGGCACGACACCTTGCCTTTATTCTATGTGTGTGTGTGCGAGTGTGTGACACTCCTAAGCCAATGGGAGTTTTGCATAAAACGAGTGGCAAGATTGTCCCTATGTGATATTCATTAAGGGGCCTGATCCAAATCCCATGGAAGTCAATGGGAATCTTGCCATTGATTTTAATGGGAGTTGGATTAGGCCCATACAACCCGGTCCCTTGAAGAACATTACAGACAGCTGCCGTGGTTCTAAGATAAAGCCTAGAAATGTCATTCTTTTAAAATGACTGGTTGTAGATTTTATCTTCCCTGTGCTGCCAGAATGTTGTGAGAAATATTGGCAATAACAGTCCAGTTTGATGTTGATTTGAAGTTATCAGGTGTCTTGGGGTTGTTTGTTTGTTTGTTTGTTTTAATTGGGATGCTTTAATTGGGATGCTTTGTAAAGACCCTGAGTAGTGTAAAACCTATCTTACCTACAAGTATATATTAGAAATTACATGCAGCCATTATAATGTATATGACATCTTAAATGTTTGAACATCATTAAACTAATCAATTTGGACTCATTTGGAAAGGCTTTTTATGTCAATTTCTATATATGTATATATATATATATTCTATATATATATATCACCTTATTAATAACTATCATTGTAGTAAGCAAAATATCTGCAGAGCTGATTGTCTAGCATCTTGGTTACAGTGTAGACTTTGGGGGTTGTGTTTTTTCATGAAGACCCTCTTTAATATCTAGTCAGCAAAAGTATACCCCAGTATTGCCAGTAGCAATTGTTTTTACATTCAAACCAGACAAATCGCGCGTAGTAGATTTAAACTGATATAACTGTGGAGCCACACTTGTGATCTCAGCAGTCGTACGGGTCACTACAGAGAGATGGGGGTTTCAAGAACTGGGGGAGAGGTGGAGAGGAAGGGCCAGATCCTCAACTGGTGTAAATCGCCACAGCACCACTGAAACCACATGAAACTGTGCTACATACCAGCTAAGGATGTGGGCCAAATTCTGACTTTTGATAAGTCATTTAGGGCCTAATCCAAAACCCTCTGAAGTCAATAGCTAACTTAAGTTTGTGTTCAATGAGCACTGGATCACATCCCATGTCATGTATATTGTATATCTTGACTTTAGCAAAGCTTTTGATATGGTCTCCCACAGTATTCTTGCCAGCAAGTTAAAAAAGTATGGATTGGATGAATGGACTACAAGGTGGATAGAAAGCTGGCTAGATTGTCAGACTCAATGGGTAGTGATCAATGGCTCGATGTCTAGTTGGCAGCTGGTATCAAGCGGAGTGCCCCAGATGTCGGTCCTGGGGCCGGTTTTGTTCAACATCTTTATCAGTGATCTGGATGATGGGATTAATTGCACCCTCAGCAAGTTCACAGATGACACTAAGGTGGGGGAAGAGGTAGATACGCTGGAGGATAGGGATAGGGTCCAGAATGACCTAGACAAATTGGAGGATTGGGCCAAAAGAAATCTGATGAGGTTCAACAAGGACAAGTGCAAAGTCCTGCACTTAGGAAGGAAGAATCCCATGTACCAATACAGGCTGGGGACTGACTGGCTAAACAGCAGTTCTGCAGAAAAGGACCTGTGGATTACAGTGGACGAGAAGCTGGATATGAGTCAGCAGTGTGCCCTTGTTGCCAAGAAGGCCAACGGCATATTGTGCTGTATTAGTAGGAGCATTGCCAGCAGATCGAGGGAAGTGATTATTTCCATCTATTCGGCACTGGTGAGGCCACACCTGGAGTATTGCGTCCAGTTTCGTACCCCCACTACAGAAGGGATGTGGACAAATTGGAGAGAGTCCAATGGAGGGCAACAAAAATGATTAGGGGACTGGGGCACATGACTTACGAGGAGAGGCTAAGGAAACATGGGTTATTTAGTCTGCAGAAGAGAAGAGTGAAGGGGAATTTGATAGCAGCCTTCAACTACCTGAAGGGGGGTTCCAAAGAGGATGGACCTAGGCTGTTTTCAGTGGTGGCATATGACAGAACAAGAAGCAATTGTCTCAAGTTGCAGTGGGGGAGATCTAGGTTGGATATTAGGAAACACTACTTCACTAGGAGGGCGGTGAAGCACTGGAGTGGATTACCTAGGGAGGTGGTGGAATCTCCATCCTTAGAAGTTTTTAAGGCCCAGCTTGACAAAGCCTTGGCTGGGATGATTTAGTTGGTGTTGGTCCTGCTTTGAGCAGGGGATTGGACTAGATGACCTCCTGAGGTCTCTTCCAACCCTAATATTCTATGATTCTATATCTGATTCATCACATCAACCAAGACAATTCTTTCATTCTGCTCTGATTGGAATCACTTGGTGAAGGTTCAAGATCTAATCCTGAAATCATAGTCCACACTGACTTCAGGGCGAGTTGTCTTGAATGAGTAGTGAAGAACTGCAACATTTGGCCCTAGATATTAATTATTACCAGACCCTCATATAGCCGTGTGGCCAGCTGAATAGTTACCTGGAGATTTTCAGTCACTTCTTAAAAAGCAATCCACATGGTCACAGGCAACATTTTAGACACATCACATTCATAATATCCCAAATGCATGACATATCCTGGGAATTTTTATTATCTTGAGGTGGTTTCTGAACCATTTCGGCTATCTCCTCTTCAGTGACAGGATTTTCTAGTTCTGTGTGAGATGCCATATTATTCTGAAAGCCAAACAAAACAAACTCATAACATTGTATGGACAGATTCATAAGAACAGCTTAATGAACTGTCTTTTTAACAAAAAATTATAATGTATAAGAGTCTGTGGTATAAAAGCTTTGATATTAAGTATGTGGAAAAATAGGAGGCATTTTAAAACAACTATAGCATTTTGGTAGATATTATGCTCCATTAATAGCTAGGCTAAATTCCTTTCATAGCTTCTAATACAGTGCAGAGTGTCTTGCCAATTCTCTGTTTTGGATGAATTCTATCTCACTTGTAATTGTTGGCTACAGATCTCATTTTTTGCATTTCTCAGTTTTAATGCCAAGACAACTGGCACACACAAGGACTATATTTCAGCATTACAACTTGTCAGGGGGAAATGTTTGAATTCAAACTGCCCCTCTGGTTCATAGAAGTAAACTTAACTTCAGCTGTATGTGAGTGAACATCAGCTACATGTATGTGGAATAGCAGCAGCCTCTAGGGCTTGGCTAGATTAATTTCAGAGGGTCATATTTTTTGTCATCCTCTTAACCCACATTGGAAACATTCTGTATGCATGGAAAAATCGTTGCATGAGCACACTGTGTGTTTGTGCACCTGAGTACTGACTATTCAGTTTGCACATACAAGTGCAAGATTTTGCAGATACAGTGGGATACACCCGCACATATTAAAGGGATGACTACTAAGGTCCTTTAAAGATCTGGCTGCAAGTATTCATTCTTCGGGCTTGTCATATGTGCCCTTTTTCTCTTTTATAAAGTGATTTAGTCAGTCAAAATTGTGCCAAACTGTTGCCTTTAATGGAAGCTGAAGGTGCTCGGCACCTCACAGGATCATGAGTTTGAGTCTGAAGAGTTTGAAATCTTAGCGTGCACAGATGCTGCACGGCCTTGGAGAATTATAACAGTAATAACAATACTCAGTGCTTTTAATCTCCAAAGCACTTACAGACATTTGCTAGCCAATCCTCACAGCAGGTTTGTGTGGCGGGGAGTCAGCATTACCCCCTTTTACCAACCATGATTCGGCGGCAGAGGGATCAAACGGCATGCCCATGCTCACAGCAGGAGTTTGCGTCAAAGGGGGAATTAGAATTCATGAGCGTCTTGCTCCCAGTCCTGTATGCAGAGCAGGGCAGCTCCGCTCTCTTACAACACTACATCTGAAACAGCTGGTCTGCTCTGATATTAATGCAGTAGGAAATGGCAATTGTAATACAACCAGGTCATCTAACAGCATTGTTAGCCTCTTACCTTTCAGGGGCCAACTGAAGTCTCTAAGCCTAACTAATGCAAATATCCCATAATCATCTGTGATGTTCAAGATAGTGTGGGTCCGGATCCAGAAGTGGTATCAACGGAGCTAATATATGCCAGCTAGGCACCTGGCCCACAGTTTGTATATTTTATCTATAAACTGACTTTTCCATCAGAAGAACGGTTTCCAAGCACCATATTTCATGTTAGATGTTCTCACCCTGGGGATTCTGATACCAAGTATCATGTTCCACACACAGCAGTTTAGTCTGTGTTTTATACTGTACCAGTCCTTACAGTCAGTAGTTTTGATATTAAATATTTAGTCATAGTAAATGAGGTGAATGAACAGCATTTCTTAGCTAGGTCTCTGATATTTACCAAATTTCCCCCAGTACTTTGTCCAGTGCATGTAATATCGGGCCAGTTCCTCAGCTGGAATAAATCAGCATCGCTCCGCTGAAGTCAGAGATCAGCAGCGTATTCACCTGCATGAATTCAGTGCAGCTATACCAGTTTACTCCAACAGAGGACCTGGCCACGATAGTTAAGTGCTTTGGTAAATATATGGCAGTTATCTGATTTTGAACCAGATGGTCTTTCTTTTCTTCCAGCTTTTTAAGACATCCAAACAGAAGCCTTTTCGCAAGGTCCCCTGGTGCTACTGTCCCTGGCTCCCATCTCCTTAAACCCCTAACAGCATCAGCAACTATGTATAAGCTGCTGATGTATGATGTTTTGGAAGATCGGATGCTTCTTGCTAGATTACCCTTTTGATATTTTTGCTTGCAAGGAAAAGTTGGTGGGAACAGTGAATCGAGTCTATATTTCCAGGTACAGAGTTACTTCAGCTGAGCTTTTACTAACGGACGTGTGCATTTTATATACCGGGGTGACCAAACTGTGGCTTGTGAGCCACATGCGGCTCTTTTACAGTTAAAGTGAGACTCTCTGAGCCTCACATGCCCTCCCCATTCTCCACCTACCAGAGTGGAGGGGGGGAGCTCAGGACCTCTGGGTGGGGTGGTGAGGTAGGGGCTTCTATCCAGCGAGGAGGAGGTCTTGGGGCTTCAGACCTACAGGTGCACCTGCTGGTGCTTGGGGCTTCAGCTGAAATTGCGAGCTCCTGCAGTCATCTCCTGAGGTGCAGAAGCCCTGACTCCCGGCAGGTGCGCCACGACTCTCAAATTTCTGAAGATTGTCATATGCGGCTCGGTGGGTCAGTAAGGTTGGCCACCCCTGTTATATATTTTAAGGTATACCTAATCCTGCCTGGGAAGAGGGGGGAGGATTAGATGACCTCTTGAGGTCCCTTGCAGCCTTATATTTCTAGGGCTACGTCTACACTACCGCGGTAAGTCGGCCTACGCTACGCAACTCCAACTACGTGAATAATGTAGCTGGAGTGGACATACCTTAGGTCGAGTCACCATGGGGTCTTCACCACAGGGGGTCGAGACGAGAAACTCTCTTGTTGACTTACCTTACTCTTCTCGTTGGGGGTAGAGTACAGGGGTCGACTGGAGAGCAATCTGCTGTTGATTTGGCGGGTCTTCACTAGACCCGCTAAATCGACTGCCAGTGGATCGATGTCAGAGCATTGATCCCGGCTGTAGTGTAGACAGAGCCTAGGATTCTAGCTTGTTTATAACAAAACAGACTCATCAGGACATAGGCTAACAATTACAAACCATAGTGCCTCATTTTAGGAGACGTGGAACACCCACAGCTTCCATTGCCTACAGCAGAGCTGTGGGTGTTGAGCATTGCTGAAATTTCCATCAGGCTATTTTTATTTAGGTGCCTAAATATGGATTCTGGTGCCTAAGATAAGGTGCACAGGTTTGACGATGTTGGACATGGGGCATTTTCCTCTGTTCATAACATCACCTTTTGGAGTTGAGCATTTTGAGCATTACGTACAAGTGGCATGGAAAGGCAAAGAATTATAAAGGAGCCAGATCTTCAGCTGGTGTAAACTGGCAGCATCACAGGAAGTCACTGGAACTATGCTGATTTATACCATTTGAGAGTCTAGTCCATTAGCACTTAGAGCAGAATATCTGGAGCCAAGATGCAAAAGTCCCACAACAAGGAGGAGTATCAGACCCCACTGCTCCCATTCTGGAGCTCTATCTTCCATTCTTAGGTGGATATCAACTGATTGGTCTGGTCTGCACCTTGGCTGCAGATTGGGCCCCATCCAGTCATTGAATCCACTCCCATCAGTAACTTGTTCTGCTTGCAGCTCTCTGTGGCATGGTCTCCAAGTGCAGCTCCTGGTATCTGTTCGTCAGGGCTTCCCTGAATTGCTCTTTGCCCAAGCACTCATGCAGGCAGATATTTCTCAGTCTCAGTCTATAACCAAGGTCACCAAAATGTGTTACTGCCCCTCAAGATAGTTCCCTTCCTCAAATCTGTGATCCCCTCTGGGGCGGCAGTCATACGTGCAGGTGAGGATGAACCCTTTCTTCCAGCTGGACTTTCCTGTGGTTGCTGTGCTCCAGCAGAATGTTTGCCATGACTAAACTTAACCCTCACTGAGCTCTTGACTAGAAACTGGAAAGAAGATTCTCTAGTTCATTTCGGCTTTGTGACAGCTAGATACCTTGTCCATTTAATGCCCTGCTCCTAGGCATCAGGTTGTCCTGGACCCTGCTGCACAGGGCCGGCTCCAGGCACCAGCAAAACAAGCAGGTGCTTGGGGCGGCACATTTCTAGGGGCGGCATTCTGGCAACGGCCATCATAGGCGCCGACTCCGGGCATGGGGAAAAAGTGCCCCCGCCGCCCCAGCTCGCCTCCACTCTGCCTCCGCCTGCTCCCCTGAGCGCGTTGCCACTTCGCTTCTCCCCCCTCCCTCCCAGGCTTGCCGGGTGCAAAACAGTGCTCGGGGGAGGTGGCGGGGCTGGGGATTTGGGGAAGGGGTTCGGAAGGGGTGGAGTTGGAGCGGGGCCGGGGGCAGGGGGCACAAAAAAAAAAGAGCGGGCAGCCAAAATGTTTTTTGCTTGGGGCAGCAAAAATCCTAGAGCCGGCCCTGCTGCTGCATCATGCATCCTAGCATTGATTCTTTACATCACCACACTCTGCCACCAGTCGTGACTTACATCCCATGACTGCGCACTGTACAAACATCATGAGATTAGCTAGATCACTGCAATGCAGGTTTTTCGGATCACTTTAACGCCAGAGACCTGAGAATTAACACACACTTCTAAAGAAAAGAACTTGACCAGTTACTTAACAAAATACAGAATGAGCCTTCTCCTGCTTACCCTGGAAGCTATGGCAACCCTGCCATTCAACCTGATGAACCTCTCACTTATACTTATTTGTCCATATACAATGCTACTACAGTATTTGGCAAAATCATGCAGTTGGCCATGTTTGCTCAAGGGAAATCCATTTCTACACTGCTGAGGTCAGGATAGAGGTGCACTGGCAGAACAATTATATATCTGCACAGCACCAGCTTCCATTACATCTGGCCCTAGGTGGCACTATCAGTCCATAAATTCACCTTATTAATTTTTCTAAAGTAAGTTCTTTCTACAGCAACCATTACCCGCCCATGTTACACTCCCACTCCAAGGATGGCATTAAAATTGAGGTTTTATTAACCTTAATAAATTTATATTTTATATTTATATTTTAAAAACCCAACAACAATAAAGGCAGCCTGCATAAGCCCCACATCAGCTCCATCTCCCTGGAACACAACCACCACCACCTTCCTGGGACCACATCTTTCTTCCTCACTGTGTTCCCTTTTACCTCTTCAGCTCTGCTCTGAACCCTTAAAGGGACAGGGCACAGGTAAATTAACTTTGACATTCTCTTCTGAGTGCAACACTTCCCCTTGTAAATGTCATGTTGTCCCAACATTTCAATAAACAAAATATCTAACATTCAGTCCACCATTTTGACTTATTAGCAGTCATCTATGAGTTGCTCTGAACAATTTAAATTCCCAAAGATACTCCTATCGTAGGAAATACCCATTCCCGTTCAATGGCTTAGCAGTCATTGGGCATAACAAAACAACGTCTAAATAAACATAACAACAAATTACCCAGAACTATAAAACACTTGATGTAGATCAACTTCCATACCATAATTCAATATTACTTACATCAGTCTTAGATAGAATTCAGGATAAGTTACAGAAATAGGTACTGCGTTCGGCATGTGACAAACATTAGAATAACCCCCTGGTGCATTCACCAGTCCAATAGTTGTAGTTAGTGTCAAAGTTAGACTCAGGACTCATAGTTTGTCAGACCACTCTGTTTTATTAGCACAGCGCTCTGCTAATACATTCAGATAATGTGAGCCTCCATGCAAGATTCAAACAGTCTTATTTATACAGATAAAAGGGTGTAAACTAAACAAAGGGACAGAGAGAGCAAAATTGTAAAATATGCATGGAGCACAATATGCATAACCTGCTTCCTTGTTAACTCTTATCGATCTAAGACTAATGCTTCACCAATTGCCCTTAAGTGGCAAGTTAAGCAGTTAATGTCTGCGTTCCTGCCCCCCTGGCTTGCAGCATTTCTCATTTCTACTTAAAGGTACATACAGCATTCTTTAATTCATTCTATTTCTTTAATATAATTCATTTCACTTTCACAATACCCAGAACTATAAAACACTTGATGTACATCAACTTCCATACCATAATTCAATATTACTTACATCAGTCTTAGATAGAATTCAGGATAAGTTACAGAAATAGGTACTGCGTTCGGCATGTGACAAACATTAGAATAACCCCCTGGTGCATTCACCAGTCCAATAGTTGTAGTTAGACACTGATAAGTAGATGTTCCTAAGTGTTCATATGTCAGTGTCTGTGGGGCTCTTCTCTCTCTAGTTAGATGACTTCCCAGTCAGTGGGTTGTTCTGATGACCTTATACACTACTGGTTTTGGGTTCCATGGTTTCATTTAGGTTGCCATAACTTTCAACAGCTGCTGTGAATGTCACATAAGTCTGAGGAGCCTTTTCCAAGTGTACAGGATCAACAAACTCCTCATTTCCCAGTTGTAGATGAAGTGTTTCTAGTTCTGGATTCAGAGTCTCTATGTCATGGATAGTATCTAGTATCATCACATAATGTAGTTCATCTTCCCTCTCACTATCAGAATCACAGGAGTCTAAATTCCTGTCCTCATTTTGAGCTCTTATTGCATTCGTTTTCCTTGTTCTCTTTGGCTATGCCTGCACTACAAGTTAGGGGTGTGAATCCCATGGTCACGTACACATACTTACCCAATGGGTATGTACTCAACACAGTTCAGCCATGCCTCCGCTGCTTCTACCCGTGCTACTGCAGCTACACTGCCATTTATACTTGCACTAGCTCAATTAAAGCTAGCATTAGAATTTGAGCAGGAGCAGGGGAATCACAGCCCTCGCTGGTAGTGTACCTGTAGCCTGTGTCTTCTGCTGGGGTGGTTTGGAGATCAGTGGTATATCCAAGGGTAAGAAGTTACAGCAAAGTAGAAGATTAAGGTGAAGAACTCTAAGACCTCTTTTCGATCTTCTGCTTCACTGGCCTATCCCCTTTCCTTTCAAGTACAACATGAATTTTGTCTTCACAGTAAGACCTGAATTTGCTTGGTCCCCCTTTCTCTGAAAGATCCCAGACAAGACTTGGCACCATGGACTTTTAGATCATAGTGATTCTTACAACAAGTAGCAGATTTCAGAGAACATTTTGATGCCAGTTCGTAAGCTTCTTTGCTCTTCTGTTTCCATTTCTTGGTGTCATCTTTATGGTTGAGGTGCAGATTAAGAGTTTATAGGTTGACCAAATGCGATGTCAATGGGCAAATGTGGTGATCATCTATATAATAAATAGGAGGGTGAGAACCCTGCAGCTAAATTTCATGTACAGTTGTAGGTATAAATTATCTTATTAAGGAGTGCTTCCAGTTTTACTTTTGATCTGATTTTACTCTCAGCATAGGCAGAAGAGTGTGGTTCAACCTTTCTGCTTGCCCATTGCCCTGTGGATCATCGGGGCTGTGCAAGATGTTTCATTTCTACAGTAGTGCTGCAACTTTTTGAGTAAATTATTTTCAATCTCTGCCCCTGGGTCATGATGATCCTTTTGGGGAAACCAAATTTTAAAACAAAGGCACTGACAATCTGGTCTGCGACGGTCTTTCCTGACTTGATGGTGGGAGGGTCGGTTGGGACAAACCTAGTGAAATGACCCACTATAACTAAGGGGTCTTCACATCCTCCTTTGCTTTTCGACAGGTAATAGCACCTTAAGACGTCCCTTAGTTTTGGAAGGCTCAGATGTGTCTTTCGCTCTGAGCTGCTCCTGAGACTGTCGTGAGCAATCTGCTCTGCTTACAGCTTCAAGGATCTCTTCCTCAGTGGATCCCTTTTGAATCCCACTTTCAAGCTGATAAGCCAAACTAAGAAAACGTAACCAGTCATTTTGGTGGTTGTTGCCAATGTGGCCGGTTATTTTAAAATCCCATTTTTTAAACTGGTTCTGTTTTCTGGAGTGGGGATGACCACAGTTTCACAGCGATCTTGGTTTTAATTTCCTACATGCTTGCCAGGAAGTGTTCTTCAAGCAACTTTCGTTTTTCCACATACTGTTTCTGAATTGTCTTTACTGTAGTGGCTTCAATCAGCTCTTTTTTCTTTTCTTAATTTCTTTCTTTTTCTTTTTCTTTTTCTTTTTTTTTGTAAGTGGCTTGTTATATGTTTGATTAGAGACAAATGGCTTTTTGTGCAATTTTACTGTGCTCTCTCCCAGAAATGTCCAGACAGTCACAGACTACTCATGTTCTAGATGGGATAAGAGTCCTCCTACCTCCATAAGAATGTCCTCTAGCTCTCTCCCAACCATAGTGCTTGCAAACAATTACATCTTCCTCTCTGCTTTCAGAGAAAACTGCCTTTCTTCAGAACCACTTTTCTGTTTTCATTGCCTTCTGACAGCTCGCCACAGAACAGTCTGCAGCAGCTTCATCTCTCAGAGAGGTCAGATCACTGCAGTTCAGTCTTGCCTGCCTGGGCTCGCCAAATGTTATACTCCCAGTCCAGGGATGGGTTTAAAACTGAGGTTTTATTAAACTTAATATAAAAAACAAATGAACAAAGGCAGCCTGCATGAGCCCCACACCAGCTCAGTGTCACCAGAACACAACATCACCACCCCCTGGGACTACACCTTTCTTCCCCTCCATGTTCCTTTTTTACCTTTGAGCAGTGCTCCAAACCCTTAAAGAGACAGGACACCGGTAAATTAACCCCGACATTCCCTCGTGAGTGTTAAACCTAACATAGTGAAATCAGATTAGGGAGCTGTTATTCTTATTTGTTTCTTGGAGTGCCCAAGATGCACATAGGTGCTTTCCAAAGAGAAATATGGCCCGATCCCTGCCCTGAAGAGAAAAGCCTGTGAACAGAGTCCCACCGGTGTAAAGTTGATTTAAGTGAGAGGAGAATCAGGTCCATTGACTTAATGGTGAAGATTCAGGCCCTATACACAGTATTGATTTAATTAGTTCCTAAAGAACAGATGTGCCGCAGGTTTCATTAAAAGAAAAGTCAAGGGAGAAAATGTAAATTAACTTTCTCTAACCAAACTGCATCAGATCAATGAGGATATACTGAAGGCTTGATTTCAGGCAAGGCTTCATTAACAGTGTCACTTCTGCACATGCCACTTAGAACACTTTCGGTCTGCTTGCAGCCTTCTGGGAGCTCTAACAGCTGCATGCATAGGAGACAAATTTGCACCCACAAAGCCTCTGTCCATACATATGGGCTTTGCATAGGGTTACCATACGTCCGGATTTTCCTGGACATGTCCGGCTTTTTGGGCTCCAAATCCCCGTCCGGGGGGAAAGCCCAAAAAGCCGGACATGTCCGGGAAAATCGGGACATGCCGG